>NW_022713172.1:438333-442156 GCF_011630105.1 Anneissia japonica
TGCAGTACTAAATTTTTCAAAGATTAAAACTGTCTCTTATACACATCTAGATGATCTGACAAGAGCTACTAGCTCCCATCGGCAAACAACAGTCGTAAAAAAATAAACTGTCCCATTGAAATCCCAAGAGAGGATAGTCTTGTGGATTAATGGGGATGATGCGAAAATCGTCTTGAATGTCAGTTTTAGTCATAAGGCTACCTGAACCGCATTTTTGAACTAGCAAAATAATGGTATCAATTGAATCGTAAGAAACCTGTGGATGTTCGCTTGGTATCCCCTCGTTGACAGAGCTACCCCTTGGGAAGAGACTAAAGGACGCTGAATTTTTAAGGAAACACTTGAAATATTATTTTAACACTAAAGCGCTGGACTCGTAACACTTAATGAATGTGTCCAAGGGCGCTGAACTTGTAGCGCAACCCTGGAAATCAAAAACCAACTCACCAAAGCGCTGTACTCGTAGCGCTGAAGTTGTAGTGCACATGAATACCGAAATAAACACTCAGAGCGCTTTACTCGTAGCGTTGAGTGAATGAATCCAAGAGCACTGACCTTGTATAGCCACACTTGGAAATTAATACTAAAAGCGCTGTACTCGTAGCGCTGAATAACAAATATTCTAGGCGCCGAACGTGTAGGCAACACTTGAAAACTCATACCACTACTTGAAAGTGCTGTACTTGTAGCGCCGAGTATAATATACAACAAGGGCGCTAAACTTGTAGCGCAAAACTTGAAAAATTCTTTCAAACTCAAAGGTACTGAACTAGTAGCGCTGGGTAACGTACTAACAGCCTATTATAAATGAACTTTGGCAAATACACCACCGTGTACTGTACTGACAAGTTCGTGCATTAACAGAAGAGAAGAGTCAAAGGTTATGGACATCAATATGCAGCTGTCACTGCGGTTTAGTACATGTTTCCATTACTGGTCTCCTATATCTTATATAATAATAGTCTTACAACACACAAGATGTTAACGGATCTAATTACCAGTTGATTCGACTTGAACCTACCTTTGACCTCACAAATTTTAATTCGTGTTTATTCAATTGTATTCTGTCTATTTTTAATGTTCTTCTTATAATGTCTTAAGTATGGCTACTAGTAATTGCTGTACCCACACTGATATCCCTGCCCGTACACACTGGTAGGAATTATTATTATTTTTATTTATTTTCTTTTCTTACTAAGACAGAGGGGTATACGTAGCACAGTGTTAAAATGAGCATGTAGAAATAAAATACTCTTGCCTGAAATTTTCTAAAGGCATTAACTTTAGTCATCTCATGAGTACCCCTTCTAACTTAACAGGTTCTCTAAGTACTATTTAATATTGAAGTCAGACTTAAGTATATACTTGAACGTTAAAGATGCTTAAAAAAAAAAGAATTTCCAAGGAGTTATCGGTGCACGGAGCGAGATAATTACAATCCGCAACGAGAAAAGGGGGTCCGGTTATGATTCCACACGAGGAAATGCAATAGGTTGAAATTATTACGCCGACCGAGTGACACCAATTGGGGTGTACCTACGCCCCTTGACACAAACAGTTTTTCCGCTGGTGTCGGAAATTTTTTTTTCACCTAAAGTCTGTCTAGACTTTCTTTAAAAATTTTCTAAACCATCAAGTCTTATTTGACAATTATCTGTGCTTAAAGAACGTTCAAAAACATGTGGGCATGTAGTTTATTCATATGTTCTCTCTTAAATAGTAGGTAAATATATTTAAAATTAAATAAAACATCTTTATTAGACTACCACCTAGATTACAGCCATCTGACTGTTAAGTTCTATTGTGTGCAAATTAATATATTGCCCTTGAATACATCGTCCGGAGAACCCGTAGGGATTAGTTTCAGTTAAATTAAAAATAGTATTACCACTAAAAGAAGACAGGCTGCATGGTTTTAAAAGCAGTTTCATGTCATTTTTTCATAATATAAGAACATTTAGAAAACACTAAAATGAGATGAAACAGTAGTAGCGTTGTATAAAGAAATACCTTGCATTCTCTAGATTTCCTTAGGAAACGTTTTAGTTCGCACTAAAATTAACATTAAAATAATTCGTAATTTTAATACAGATAATATTTTTTTTATGAATAATTCACAATTCTGTAGCTTTATTATCATTGTAAACATACGGTACATATATTCGCATATACAAAAGTGTTTTAGGCTCAGCAATAAAAGTTTAGGTAAAAATAAATTAAAAAAAAAAAAAACGAAAAACGTATAGCTTGGACCTGGAAGAATATCATATTAAGAAGAATGAAAGTTAACTGATAAAGTGGTATAATTTACGATTTTTTTAAACAAAATTTTATATTTCATAATACAATTTTTTATACTTTAATAGTTAATATTAACGGATGAATTTACTGTTTTTGCAGTGTAACTGAAGCTATATGGATTTTCATCATCATAATATCCATATGAACGGTATTCGTCTTTACATTGATGTTCAACCAAATCCCGCCATTTATCATCTCCTTTAGCAAGAGACATTATATCCACGTAGAATGTTTTTTTTTTTTTCAAATAAATTGGTTTTTTCAAATATCTTGGTTTTTGCAAATTATTTCATGCTATAAATATAGGCCTATTTGTACAATACACAGTATATGCCTATATGTTTCGTTTGAAAACACTGTATTCGTACGATAGCCCATTAGTGCCAATAAAGTATATTTTCAGTAATCCGTAATAACGAATTAATAATTCGTAATTAGTAATTATGTTATGAAAAAATGACACGAAACTGCTTTTAAAACCATGCAGCCTGCCTTCTTTTAGTGGTAATACTAATATATTCGTTACACCGCAAAGGAAATCAAAGTTCGGTACGTGGGTGAACGCAAAACGGAAAAGCGAAAGCTTACTAATTTTTTTTTACGAAAAAGGTTTCGGAACGGTTTCTCGAACGAGATAACGAAAGCTTTGGTCCAAGGATGTCCGACGGTACCACGTGGAGGTACCTAATGATTGACGGATAACCACTGATTTAATGACCATGCATCGTTATTTCAAGGTTGCGAAGTGTAGCAATATTAGACAATTCTGTTCACTAGTAGGAAGCATTAGCTTCCAAAAGATAATACAAATTAAATGATAACTCAAAAATAGGTCGGTAAAGCTTATAGAAATTATTACGTTACTAATACTTATAGGTAAATTTATTATGATTTAATTATATTAAAAGTCACTAAACAAAATGTTGGAAACGATGGCTAGATATATTGGTTAAAATAAATAATTTTAAAAAGCTAAAAATGTAGGCCTAAACGTCAATAAAATAACAGCCAGAAGAAAAAACAAACAGTCTTTTGGACATAATTTACAAATTGCTGACAGATGAGGGGTTTTCAGTAAAATTTTGATTTAATAGTTTTACTAAATTTTCCGCTATACTAAACTATCAAGTTTTTCTGTGCTTTAAATCTTTGGTCATATAGTTTATTCATAGGTTTGTTAGGTAAAAATTTTAAAATGAAATAAAAATTAACTTTATTACCTTGATGATTATTAGACTATCACCTATATAACATCCACGTGACTATTAGGTGCTATTGTGTGCAAATTGATATATTGCCCTTGAATACATCGTCCGGAGAACCCGTAGGAGTTCTCATTTAGGTCAGTTTTTTCCAGACTTTTAGATTATATAAAGCAGAATATTATCAACACTTCAGATTTTTCACTTCAGGAATTCTAGAGGTAATACAATGAGAGAAATATGTTCGGCGATGTTTTATTTCAAATCTTTTAGGAAAGTGGTAAATAACACTGTACAATTGACTACATCCTATAAAGTTA
>NW_022713172.1:443141-490783 GCF_011630105.1 Anneissia japonica
ATATATAGGAACATCGGAAATAATAAATTTGAAACATAGAAAATCATTTTTTACCATCTATTACTGAGACAATGTCCTGACAATCAATCAGATAATATTATCAGATAGTAATCCATCAGAAGATAGTTTTAAGTTTTTTTTTTATGAAGGATAAATGTTTTAATAGATGGATATGTGTTTCCCCTAGGCAATATTGCGGTAGTGAGGTAGTAGTGTTAACATTTTACAGAAATTAAAGACCCACAAGGTTCCGGATACGTATATAAGCACTTATTGTGAGATAAGAAATTAAGCGGTTCAGTAACCTGTACATCCTCAAGTAGACCTAGAGTGACTCGAATAAAGTTAAAAATCATTGTATTACGATTATTACGAAACTCAGACACGTAGACCTACAAAACAGCCTTTCGTACTTGTTCCTTCTTCCAGCCTTTAAATTCCGAGTGACGATACAAATATACCATTCGATTGTTTGCCACATGATCACAAACATGTCTAAGCCCAATGAAATTTTTTTAAGTACAGTAATACTGAGTGTTCTATTTTCTATAGCTATTAAAGCCCAGAACACTGTCAACGAAAAGCATGAAACAGTGTTAAACGAAGATTATGAAGTCTTGTTAAAGTGGCGAGTTGACGGCGATGTTATTTTCTTTGAAATGAGTGCTCAAACTCAGGGGTATGTTGCTATTGGTTTCTCTCCAAATGGTGGCATGCCTGGTTCAGATATTGTAGCAGGATGGGTAAAGGACGGCAAAGCATTTATATCCGTAAGTTTAATTTGGTTTTTTTTAATTGGTTTTATGTAGGTACAATTTAAAATGTTTAAAATAGTAGAAATAATTAAAGGATCAATATTAGGCCTACTTATACAAATATTTCAATAATCAGCATTTAAACAATTAGTAATTAATCTTAAATAAAATTATTTTGAATTGATTTGATTTTGATTTGATTTATTTAATATCTCAGCTGTACACACAGCATTAGTCGAAATACGAAATAGAGATATTTGGATAACCCTTGAAGTCCCTATTAAAGGACTTATTTCAAGGAGTTCATCGATCCTTGGTATTTCTACAGATTCATATAATTTTATTAATATCATATGAGTGGTAAATTACATCTAGGCCTATATCTAAATTGCTTAATCTTTGAAACATTGTTAAATGAAAGAAACAGTTAAAACTTTTAAAAAATTGAAAGTATTTGTTCATGGAATTCATTATTCTGAAATATTATCAACGAGTTTGTTAACAACGTATAAACGATACAAATACTTCTCAACACATTATTTTATTTGGTAATAATTAACAAAAATAATTAAAAGAGTTTGTAACAAAGATCTTATTAAATGAAAGAAATTATGGTTTTGAATATTATACTACAGCAATAAACTGTCTTAAAGCATACATTTACTAGAAGGTCGGCTGATATTCAGAGCCCTCGTTGTATAAATTAAATAGGCCTAATGTGATGCTTTTATCAACGAAGTCTCCCTATGAGGGTTATAAAGTGGAGTTTTTGTTTAGTGGTGAGAAAATCATACTGTAGCAGGAATTGAACTCAGGATACTGGGATTAGAAGGCAAGCATCCAATCACTAACCTAGTAAACGTCCGCTCCACCTGGGGCCCCTATATTTCGAATTTCTTGGATCCACCACTTATTTTACATTTGTATAAATAGAATCTTCAGATCACTTAAATAATTTTCTTGATCACTGTGAAGTTGTAGATTCACCAGCTTCTTTGTTTACTTAATAGTATTTTGTAACGTGTTTTCTAACAGGATTTTTACGCCACCGAATTCGCCAAGCCGATTATGGACTTTTCCAATGATTATGAGCTTCTATATGGATCCGAAGAAGGCGGCAGAACAACAGTCGGATTCAAACGGAAGCTACAGACTTGTGACACCAGTGACTATAAAATCACGGTATATATACTGTCTCTTATACATCTAGATGTGTATAAGAGACAGTATATATATATATAAACTACTGTTATAAAAAAAATATTGTTCAACTGAATACAATTTATTGTAAAGTGAAAATACTTTCAATTATAATATTATTGTCAGTTTCCGCAAGTCGAATAGGCCTAATGGAGGGTCTAATTCAATATTAATTTGGGAAAGTTACGGTAATTTAAACTATTTTGCATTAACTAAACATCTCATATAAACCTAATTAAGGGTGAGATACGGTAATGCATGGCAAGGCGAACTCTCACTTAATTTAGTTTCAAATAGAAATCTTAATTTTAAGCAGACATCTTATATTTTAATTAAAATATCTCCTCTGATTTATTAGTTAGGAAGTAAGATGTCTTTATTTACGACTAAATGGCAGGTGTACTCGCCATATTAGTGATTAATAGCGTTATTACTTTTAGGGTGACACGGCAAGAATTATTTGGGCTGTGAATGATAGAGATCCTGCTACTCTAGATGATCTCTCGTACCATGGATCATCAAGGGGCGTGCGATCACTTGTCCTGCTCGATGCCACAGCCAAGCTGCATGAGCTACCTAAAGATGCAGACAGCTTTGAACTTCTTTTACCTAATGTGAGTACATCTCGTAATATAAACCGCCCTATGGTTTTACGTGCTTGATAGCCAACATTTTGTGGAGGACGTATAACCTTCCAAATAAAGAATGCGGAGTTAGAGTCTTAGTTTGTCAATTATAAACATTGACACTTGTGGTGGTGGTGGTGGTGGTGGTGATGCTGCTGTAGTAAAATAAACCAACACCTTTTCTATCTGCTTTCCTCCCACCACAATCGAAAAAAAAAAACCTACCAGATATTGAGGAGTTTGTATAGATTTCAAGATTGACACAGGCTACTGATAAAGACCATGAAATCTTGCACTGAAAAAAAACATAAACATCTGTGATTTAAATTATGCAAAGAATAGATTTAAAGTAAATTATTTGTCCAATTATTGCTAGAATGTTTTAGTACTTTATAGCTGTTGGTCTACTGTATTAGTGTTAGTATTAGGCCTTCATCTAGGCTATGTTGTCTTTCTCCGCCCAGGAGTGTAAGTTAGTACCTAGTAGGATCTAATACCAAACGCTGATTCCAGTTGCTTATGGAATGTTGCTGCCTATGGAGCTGAGGATGTGTTCAGTAGGTGTTTGATCAGGGAGTAATAATGTAAAGTGCATAGAGACAGTTTATTGCAATATGCCCTATATAAATGTCGAATTATTACTATATTATTATTTTAAGGCAAAGAATGTTGTGTATTAAATTGTCTTGCGTGAAGCAAACCCTGTACTCCACCTTCATCAAATATGCCCTGCGATGCAATCTCATTTTCTATCAATATTTAGGTGGCCGTGCCGAGCGACGATACAACGTATTGGTGTTCAACTTTTGCAGTACCTAAATTCGATAAGCCTGTGCATGTGTTTCGAGTAAGTTTAATTTTATTTCATTAAATCACGATTTACATTGGATTTTCCTATCTACGACATTGAATATTGATATTCGTATTAATATTATTATCTATTATTATTATTATTATTATTATTATTATTATTATTATTATTATTATTATTATTATTATTATTCCTGTTGAGATAAAATCTTGAAAGCTATTTCATTGAATGCGTACAGGAGTCGGCGCTTTAAGTCATCAATGGAGAGGTCTGATCAGACTGCTTATCATAATATTGACAACACCTGTACCCTCTGCAAACCACCTTCAGAAGCTGGTCTCTTTGACGTTGGACCTGAAACGAGGGAATGGCTAAATAATACGGAGTTTGCCATCTGGTGGTACACAAAAGAAGAAAGGGCTTCAATAATTTATACATACTAGCTATTAAATTAAAAAATATAAAATTCATAATTGTATTTCACTCAAAACTTAAACGTAAAGAGTAGGCGAAAAGAGTAAATGTCCCTGAACAAAAAGCCTGCCAGAGAAACAATGATAATAGTGATAACATCATCAACAATAATAATAACAATAAACAAAACAAAAAACCAAAAACAGAAAAAAAAAAAAAAAAAAAAAAAAAAAAAAAACAGTTTGCCTACGGTGGAAGAGAAGAAGGTTACGAGTAGGGTGTATTTTCAGTAATATTATTTTTCGATTATATTCTAGTTTGATACGATTGTGCAAGAAGGCCACGAAGCTCTTGTGCACCATACGCTACTGTACGGTTGTCGTGGTAATGTTTCGTCAGTTCTTGGATATTCAAGTACTTGCGAAAGGGATAATATGCCTCCTGATCTCGAAAAATGCTCTCGAATATTGTACGCATGGGCAATAGGTGCCGGAGTAAGTTTGAATATCTTTCTATTGTTTTACCTTTAAAACGCTTTAATATACTAATTTAATTGAGACAACTATTTTAACAGTCAGGGTACCGCGTAGATACGTCCGGTTTTGTAATTAAATGCGGTGTTAGATATTAGCTTAGTCGGTTCATCAGCAAAGACGTTTCCATCAAGCCACCATATTTTTACTTAAAGCGTTTGCAGATTAAAGATGTAAATGTCCCCTGAAAATGAAAAAAATAAATTTGGAATTGACTTGCTCATTTTGCAGTAACATACAAATAACTTGAGCCTACAATAGTATTTTATACTGGATAATGATAAAAAATATTAAACCACTTCCAGTGACTGGAAGTTTTTCTCTCATTTTTCGCTGTAAAATGATGGGTAAACATTTTAGAAATACACTAATAATGTTCAAGTTGATAATTTTGATAGTTACTTTTAAAATGAGCGTGTTAATTTATACTGATTTTTATGATATTTGGGTTTTTTTGTTTGTTTTTGTTTTTGTTTTTTTTGTATTTTGCATGGCACACAACTTCTTTAAGTACGCGTACCAAAATATGTTTCAACAGTTTTACGTCAGCCACTTGACTTTTCAAACAGCAAATGTACTTGAATTGATAACAAGTTTCGTTATTTGTTAATGTAATGTTGCTCTGTAAAATACAAAGAGAATTCGAAAATGTATTAATATTCGTATTTATATAAAACATTTTAAAATCATTGTATACTAAGTGGCACATAAGCTTCAGCTTACTAAATTTCATATGTTTATCAACTTCTTTAATTTCAGTCGTTCGAGTTTCCAGAACACGTTGGCTTACCACTTGGCGGTGAAAGTGATCCAACATTCTTTTTTGTTGAAATGCATTATGACAATCCTGGACGTAGGGCAGGTGATTGTTTTATCATAACTTCTAAAATAAATAAATATATATCATTATTATGTAGTAAACAGCTGCTGACATGACTTGTATTTCTGTCTCTTATTAATGATATATTTAATATTAAAAAAATTACAATGAATTACTAATAGTTATAAAACAGATCAATACCGTATGTTATCAACCTCAACGTTTAAGGCTCTGTCCAGGCTATTAAATTGACAACGCATCTGGCCCGCCTAAATATTGTCATGATGATATCACATAATTTGTTAAAGACTCCCTTGATTCTTTTAAAATAAGCCTAAAGTCTTACTTGTTCACCAAAACTTCTTCAGGGTACAATGCGCCTTTGATAATTTTTTTTTTTTTTGGAATTGAAAATATAAATGTTGATTGATTGATTGATCATGACCGTATATTGGAACATATACGGTCATATATAATACAACATACATATATAATACAACAGTTCTTTTGTCAACATTTAAAGACGTGTCCTGGCTATCAAATTTCATTTTACAAAAACATGTGACATGCCTAAATAAGGCATCATTATGATGATGGCATCACATAATGAACATATAGGAACATGATGACTATATATGGGCATACAAAAGCTTTTTTTGTCAACGTTTAAAGCCCTGTCAAGTCTATCAAATTTTAACATGCGACATGCCTAAATAAGGTAACATCACATCTTATGATAACATCATGTCATAAACATAATATATAGGAATATCATAACTATATATGGGCATACATAGGTTTTTTGTCAACGAAAATTGTATAATCTGAGCAAAGCCTAACGAAATTGTCTCCATTATTATTTTTTTTTGGTTTTATTAGATTTCGTTGACAGCTCTGGATTCAAAGTCCATTATACATCGACTCCTCGTCAATACGAGGCTGACATCTGGATGGTAGGCGAGGCTTTTCGTCCAACGGGTCAAATGATTCCTCCAAAGGAATCTGATTTTAAAACAATGGGATTTTGTTTGGGTGATTGCACAAAAGTGGTAAGCTTTATGTTGAGAATCTTATTCTGCTAATAATATTTAAGACATTATAAAACATATGATTATCATAGTATTTTATTAATTAAATATTATCTTAATAATGTCTGCATAGATTTAACTGGGCCCTACTTGCACCCGCCTATGGTACTTATTTTTAACGAGGAGTTTTAGTGAATCAAATTTTGCCTCTGACTATTATCTTCACCTTATTGATTTTGTATCGTCCTGTTTATATTTTTTTTGGTTGAAAATAAATTAAAGGGCTCAGTGGGAGATTCAACGAGGGTCAACCGGCCCAACCCCCACCCCCTACATTTAAAAAAAATTATAAACTCAAATGGAGAAAAAAGTAAAATTATATTCAAAAGTGCCATAATTTTCTTACCTACTATGGTGGAGCTGAGGTGGTCTATACCCGCCTCTATTCGAATTCCTGCGGATCCGCCATTGGAGCCCCATCTTGATATTGGGCGTGGAAAATGTATGTGTTTACTTCATGTGGCCTGCGACATAATATTAGTTATTAATTTTTTCAGATAAAAATAGATAATAATAAATAATTAAATTGGTCAGGTATAAATTTTATATATTTACAGAGCATGTCGGAAGACATCAAAGTGTTCGCAGCGTTCCTTCACGGTCATCTTACAGGTAATGTTACTTTATATTTGGATTGATCTATGTTGTTTTAAATCCACACATTCTGTTGAAAATGTTACACATACACTACACATTTGATTTAGATTTGTACAAATATTACATTATTATTATGATTATTATTTTTATTATTATTATCATTATTATTGTTGGTATTGTTATTATTATTATTGTTGTTGTTGTTGTTGTTGTTGTTGCTGTTGTTGTTATTATTTTTATTATTATAACAGTTCGGAAGATTAGCATGCAGCATTATCGTGACGGCAAGCTTATTGACGATATTCGTGACGATAACTATGATTTCAACCTTCAAGAAACGCGTCTGCTGACAGAGGAACGAATTTTTAAGCCGGTAAGTGTCAAGCCACTATCAGATAGTTAAATTATTGTTTACTTTGTCATTATTAAATTCAATGTCAGTGGTCAATGGTCTTGCATTTTTATACCCTCCACAATAATACCGTCTCAAGGTACTTCAAAGACTAACAATCTACTACAGGTAATTTAATAATTTAAAAATGGATGACAGGTTCCGAACGCGGAGAGGAGGAAAGTGCGCACCCTCGATGTGGATATGGCTTCGCCATTGCTACCATGCACACGTAGGTACCTCGGCGTCATTGTGCTGCGCCTTCTCAAGAAAGGAGGTGCACATTGGAAAATAAAGAAAATATCAAACTTAACTACTGTGTATTTTATGCATTTAACAGGGTGACGATTACGTGGTGACATGTTCTTACAACACAATGGACAGAGAAAACATTACAGTTGTACGTATTATGATTATATTTACATGAAAACTTTAACAATTCTTTTATAATATTGACGGTGTATTGTCCCATGCAAAATACAAACAAAAATTTTAAAAATCCATTTTGAAATTAACTTGCCCATTTTGAAATAACATAAAAATTATCAAATTGAAAATAAAAAATAGTGTATTTAAAAAATGTTTATCATTATTTTACAGCAAAAAATGATATAAACACTTCCAGTCACTGAAAGAGTTTTATTATCTTTATTATAATTATCCAGTTTAAAAATCAGGGTACACTCAATTCACTGTTTTCTATGCTCAAGAAGTTCAAGTGCAAACTTGAGCAAGTTAATTTCAAAATTATTTTTCAGGATTTTTTGTCGCTAAGAAGAACATCCTTAATTACTGCAGGTATTGGATTCGAATACCGCTGGAGGAAAATAGTGTTTTCACAATAATTACCTACTGTAACGTTCATTTTCATTGATTTGAAGGTGAACACCAAGAGTTTGCAATGTCAAATTGACCTTCCCGGAAAAAGCTCCACTCTTTGGTTATTGTTGTTGTCCCACAAAACGATAGGGAGCTTTCGATTGCACGACGACGGTAGGACGTAGAACGTAATGACGTCACTAAAAGTAAGGTCACCTCGTCGAGCAGATTCTGGAACGCAATTTGTCCAATTCTACGTATGCAGAGAACGTAGGACGCCAGGTAGGACGGTCACACGCATGAGTGATTCCGTTCTAGCGTCACGTCGTCGCACAATTCGATAGCTGATCCCTACTAGCGTTAAATGTACGTAAACAATGGCGTTTGTGGGACACAACACGTGCTTGTAAGACGCAAGCATGTTCCTGGGCTTGTTCTGTTTGGTCAGTTTTTAAGTTTGATTGACGCTGTAGAAAGGTATATTACGTAACTTGCACAAGCTTGGCACACTGACTTCTGATGATTGGCTTTAAATTCACACAAAGTCCTAATTGGTATATATTATTATTAAACAATTTCCATTATTTTCTATTCTTTTTTCTTCCTGATTAAATATTATAATATCATATCATTTATAATATATTATATGATTTATGGTGTATATATTTAGCCTTTAATGGTAATGGTGATATGATAATTGTCAACTAGTTATATAATTTAATATTATTCCTTAATTATTACATATTTTTTAATTGTTTTCATCTTCGTGAGTGTTATTATATTTACTACTACTCTTACTATTTTGATTAACTTCTTAGGGAGGTGAAAGCACAACGAATGAGATGTGTGTATCTTTCGTGTACTACTATCCAAGACAATCGAGATTGGGTTACTGCTTATCCAGTCCGAGTGAGGCCAGTGTCATCAACATGCTGGGACTAGACGAGGGTCAAAAGTAAGTATTTTAGACATCATTATATTTTTTTCATCATAGTTAATTATCATATACAATAATACCAGAAATTATCATAAACTAGTGTTATGAATTCCTATCCTCAATTTTTACTGCCATCAATTATTATCATATATTATTGCCATATTGTTATTATTATTATTATTATTATTATTATTATTATTATTATTATTATTATTATTATTATTATTATTATTATCAGATGTATCGAAATATTAGATAAGATAAGATAAACTTTTATTTGTCCAAGCATTAAAACATGTTGGACATTCGTTTTCCATGGCGTATTTACATACAAAATACTGTACATAGTAAAAATCAATAAAAAACATATATATACATAGTAAAATATATATATACTAGTAAAATACATGAAAATACATAAGATATTATTCTTATTACAATTATTATCACAATTGTAATCATTATTACAATCATTATTATTACGATCATTACAATCAATGCTCTAGGTGAATGTTTTAATATATTCATACAATACGTTATGTTTTTTTCTCTCACAATCAATAGCAACTTATTAAACCAAATAAAGCAAATGAATTCAAAAGAAATGAAAGATGGATTGAAAAAAGTGATGAAGAAAGGAAAACGTTACAACTTTTGCATAAATCCTGTTACAACAAGAATGCATGTATGTAGACTTCATATATTTAACATTATCTCTCTATCTATCTATCTATCTATCTATCTATCTATCTATCTATCTATCTATCTATCTATCTATCTATCTATCTATCTATCTATCTATCTATCTATCTATCTATCTATCTATCTATCTATCTATCTATCTATCTATCTATCTATCTATCTATCTATCTATCTATCTATCTATCTATCTATCTATCTATCTATCTATCTATCTATCTATCTATCTATCTATCTATCTATCTATCTATCTATCTATCTATCTATCTATCTATCTATCTATCTATCTATCTATCTATCTATCTATCTATCTATCTATCTATCTATCTATCTATCTATCTATCTATCTATCTATCTATCTATCTATCTATCTATCTATCTATCTATCTATCTATCTATCTATCTATCTATCTATCTATCTATCTATCTATCTATCTATCTATCTATCTATCTATCTATCTATCTATCTATCTATCTATCTATCTATCTATCTATCTATCTATTTTCTTTTTTCTTTTTTTTTCCCTATTTAATAATTGCTCAATTATATTAAACATTACCAAATCTATAGTTAAATTGAATATATGTTTTTTTTTCTTGTTTCCAGGAGGGTATAGAATTTGAAGTCGATTTTCCACCATGGTACAAAGAGGATCAGCGAATCATAACACAAGATGCGTGTGTATTGGCCTCTATTAATAGTGGTAGCAAGATGATGAGGGCGGGCTATTGGAACACAATTCCGGTTTTTGCAATCTTCATGTGTTTGTATGCGATGTTTACAGTATGATGTTTTATAATTATATTACCATGAGGAAATATAAGTAAATTGTTGTGTTCCCTATGTATTTATTATTAGATTATTACATATGTAGGTGTATTATAATACAGTATCTTGAATATTAGGGCTATGTAAATAGAATGATTATTTAAAGCTGGATTGTTCCATGAAAATCTTGAGACAACTATACAAAATATCTCATAAAATACATTAAAAATTATAAAAATTATTTTTGAAATTAACTTGCTGATTTTAAAGTAACATATAAATATCAGTTTTGAACATAGAAATATTAGTGTATTAAAAAATGTTTACCAATTTTTCTGTGATTAAAGAAATACTTCCAGTCACTGGTGGAACAGTGTTTTATTATTTTTATTATCATTAATCATTATCCAAATCAGACAATTTTTTATTCAAATCAATAACTTTTCTATACTGAAATTAGTAATGTATATGTTACTTCAAAATTAGCAAGTTAATTAAAAATTATTTTAATGATATTTTGTCATTTTTAGGGGAATTTTGAATGAAAATATAATGAGCAAAATTAAGCTATTTGGCAAACGACAGCTTAAAAACACCGTCTGATATCTTAAATGTGTTTATGATATATTTAAAATTACAGTATCGAAACGATCTAGGTACTTTGTAAACTATATTATTGAACTGTATTATCAATGCCAGATCTTTGAGGTAGTTATTCCTGTCTTTATATGATATATTATTAAAAAAATAAACATTGTTATAGTGTTAAGCAGACACAATGCCATTTTGTTGATCTGCTGTAGTTCTAATGTTAACATAAATATTCATTGCTGAATTGTTAGTCTTAATTGCTAATGAGTACCGTCAATATTTGTAATAAACTGAGTATTATAAAGCACATTACTCTCGTATTTGTGTTTAAAAATTTAACAAGGAACTTTTTTGTTGTATATCAAATAGATACATTACAAAAGCAAATACACGTAGGTCTATACAGTACAATCACTTATCGAGACATCACTCACTACATAACAGTGGCGTATCTAGGAATAAGCGGGGAGACGCATACTCCCCCAGTCGTATCCATTGAAATTGTTTGAAGCCAAAAAATCACGCTCAAGTTCTAAAAAATCACCTTAAATCCCCTTATTTAGTGAGCCTCTCACCTCATATCGAGCTCACTAGTACTTCACCTTGCGCCTCCATCAGAATGTTGGCGTCTATTCACATTCTAATTATTACAAAAAAAATACATTGTTAATATATTTTTAACAATAACTAGGCCTATAACTGGACAAATGTCTAGGAATGTAACAAATAAAATAAATAAATAAGAAATACATGTTTTACTTCAATTAAAGACCCCTTTTCTGTGGCTATAAATGTTAGGCTATTTTTTTTTGTGATAATTTTTGTAGGCTGCAAAAGGCAAGTTAACCTCGGTTTTTGATTAGAGGGACGACCCTTAAAAAATAATTCCAGGAATAATTCATATTTTGGCTTTAGTTTCGGAAAACAAATCATTGCCACTATTCTAACTAAAAGTTACTACAATTATTACTATAAATTTAGGAAAAACTCCGAATGCCTTGCAATTATGTAAAAAATTAAAATCCAATTCGGCTTTGTTCAAACGAAGAGTAATCTTCAAATCACGGTATTCAATTATATATTCAGAATAATAATTAGCTACACTTAGTCCAGATTTTAGAGTTACTATAGTTGGTCAAACTTATTGTCAAACAAATCAATCTATCTATTTAATATTCAGCATGACTAACTAAAAGTTACTACAATTATTCCTATATTGGGACATGATATTATTACATGCAGATTTTAAGCACAAATCATCTTTAAACCGTTTATTTTTTAACAATATTGCAGTATTTTACTGTACTGTATTAATAATTATATTTGTTCTCGGAATTGAGTGGATTGCGGGTTTTTACAACCAATGAGAATTCGCCACATTTACCAAGCATTAAGGAGGGCGCTATTTCCAGGTAAATTTTCCGCTGTAGTTTTGTAGTAAAAAAGACACGTTGACTTGATGTGATTGATTGAATAAGCCGGTTTCATTTGGCAACTGTTGTGTTAAACATCGAAGAGAGAGGTAAAACTGATTGATGTTTTATTTCATTTAAGTTTACTATATTTTTCTAAGCAGACAGGTTCTCAGTGAGATATCCATAACTTAGCCTAGTTAGTTTACCATAATTAATTTAGGCCAGGCAGGGGTGCTGTAACGGAACACCGGCCAACGAAACCCGCTGTAACGGCTTGCTTGCGGTCATAAGGTATATGACATAAGCCCTAGGTTTAGCCTAGGCATAGCCTAGGTTTAGATTTTCTTGTCGGTGGTACACCACCAGTCTGTCAGCGTAGACCATAGACATTACAATAATGTAGGCCAGTCTTAAGACAAGCAAAAATCGAAAAACCAAAATCGATAGGTAATTTTAAAGTCGGTCAAATTGTTGTCGTTTTCAGTAACTCATATAGAGAAAAAAGGAGATCAGGCCTAGGCTAAATGATTTTCGTTTGGTGCAAGATCTGACTTCCTTAAAACTGACTAGGCCTAGGCCTGTGTATAGCAATTTTTCAGGTTTAATTTAAAAACACTTTTTAATAATGGGCATTTCAAAAACAAAAATTATTCAAAAACATGAATCAACACATTTAAAACGTGTTTTAGTACCAAACTTTGACAGGCCATAAATCTTAAACCACTTGGGATTCGATCATTTTTTTTTGGCATGTGTTCATTATATACATAGATCAACCTATTTAAAAAAATTTCGGCAATTCCCGAGAGTTGACTTGTACCATTTCCAAAAAAATATGTTTTCATTTGACACAGAATGGCTCTTTTATTAATTTTTTTTTTTTCAGATCATTCAACAATAACATTTTTCAAAATTTTAGGTGTGAATTAGGGTGAATTTGAGCAACATGGGGAGGCTACACATTGCTGTTCTAGCAACGGTGTTTGTTGTGTTAAGTTTAACTCAACAAAGTAAAAGCTTAGCAGTTATGTCAATTGATCTTGGAAGTGAGTGGATGAAAATTGCAATTGTAAAGGTAAGAGGTTTAGTTACTGTTCTATATTTTATATTTCTAATTTTTTTTTTTTTAACTTCAATGCACCGAGTATTTATGTGTGTGTGTTTCAAAAGTGTTTACAATCATTTGAATTGAACTGATAACCTTTATCCAGTGGCAAAAAAGCTTGTGTCCCCCACCCCCAAAACCTTGAAAATGTCCGAACCAAAAAATTTTGCTCCACTAGTTAAAAATCACCTTATTTTGAGACTTACTGTAGCTCCCCCTACTTAATCATCGATCCCCACTCCAGATACAGGCATCAAGCAGCCCCCCCCCTTCTTTTTCAAACCCCTAAGTGCGCCACTATCTTTATTGTCAATGTTGTAGTTTCTGAAGCATTACCAACAACATGAAATAGAAGAAATATTTTTCTTAAATACTTTTTGCGCAGTTGGTAACTTGTTGATATACTGATATCAAGGAATCCAAACCTTTGTTTATGTTAATTGATGATAAAAGGATATTAAATTTTATCTCAATAGTAACAACTCTCTTGTGTTTCAGCCTGGGGTACCAATGGATATAGTTCTGAATAAGTAAGTAAAAAATATTAAAATTTATTTTTTAAAAAACAGTGAAAGTAAAATTATGTTCATAAATATCTATTCTTTCTTGTTTTAATATAATGAATTTGTTAAATTTGATCATCTATTAGTGAATTAGACATTCTTTTTAGTTTTCCAAGTATTAAACTTAATTTAGGGGTCCCACAAGTCTCCCAGAAGTCGCATGAGTCTCCCGGAAATTCTCCCACACCCCCGCTAGCAAGCAAGAATTATCCTAGAAAAAATCTATCTTCTGCAAATTCATAATACTGTAGTTGCTTGTTTCAATATTATCAATTATATCATGGAAGTAAGAAACCAGATCTCACGTCTTCCAAATTTGGTCCCAGTTAAGGCGAGACATTTTTCATTCCTTGTTTCACAGACTCATTTTTTTAAGGATCATCAGACTAGGGCAGAAAAAAAATATAAATAAAGTTTTGTTTTCTTATAGAAAATAAAAGTAAAATTTTATTGGTAAATGTAGACTTAGGATGGTTAAATGCTTTAAATTTATATAGTTAGTAAGAAATATACATATCTTATCTTCGGAGATTTCAAGGCAGCCGAGTGCGTAATAAAAATAAAGACGGCATGTACGCTAATTTCTCAAAGGGGGCGGGTACGTTAATTAGGCGAAAATAAAATTTTATATTTATTCAAAATCATTATTATTTGCGAGCGGCTGGTTTTGCTAATCAAGTTGTATAAAAGAAGTCTCGCCTAATGCAATTTATAATTTTTTATTCTACCAGAGAGTCGAGAAGAAAAACGCCAGTCGTAGTATCGATGAAAGATGATGAACGTCTGTTTGGTGATGCTGCTTTGGGAGTGGTAAGTTTCAACATTTCTTTTTTTATTTCGTATAATGGTACTCAGCCCCCCTGATATAAGGACAAATTTTAAGTGAGTCGATTGGCTGAGCGTTTAAGGCAAGCCGCTGTAAACCTGCACTCGCGTGCACTTTAAGGAACTGAGTCCATCATTAGTAACTAATAGGAGGACACCCAGTGAGCTAATCCTTACAGCCCCTGTGGTGGACACATTGCTACTAGTTTTCCTGGTAGGTCAAAACACTATACACTCTCTTAGGGGTGTAGGAAGTTTCTAAGAAAGATGCCCATGCATTGAGTGCCATGAGTGTTCGGTTTATATGGCGGAAACCGGCAGTATACAAATATCCACTATTATTTTAGTTATTGCATTCTTCTTTACTTAATGTCTGTCAGTATCCAGTGACTTCTGGAGTAGTATAGGCTAGGACACTGAGTTGACTAAGTGTTTTGTCTATTTCAACCCAATAAAACATGAAGTCCGATTTTTCCCAATGCGTTACTGGTTATCTTTGTTATTTCCAATAACCATATGGTAGCATAAACTAATGATAGAATACGTAAGACATCCAGCCAACGATAGGCCTACGATATACAAGATACGCCATCTAATCAGTGTAACGATTGAACTGCAATATAGTAACAATAGATAATAAATAATGGTAATTATTAAAACTTAACAATTAATGTGACTTAAGCATTGGTCTTCATATCCTATATTGGCATGCAAGGTCTGTATTAAGAATACATGCTAAATCAGTCATGTAGACATCCATAATATATTAAGTTCTTTTGTATTCTATAATTGAAACTACTCAAGGTGTGCTCAGCTAGGGGTTGATGAAACAGATGAATCTTAAGATCGAACTGAGAGATCCTTTTGTATCATTCTCGACGCGCGCATGTATATAAGCCATACGCATGTTTGCCATAGCAACAAGAATGCGAAATAATACAAGATGCAAAACGGCCATAACTCTAACTATAAGTAAATTTTGTTTGTTGATAATTTAAGTAATGCTGGCTTACTGCAGTCTTATTAAGACTCTTAAAATGCTTATTTAGTATATGACGAGAATATTAGAGAATTGAAAGGCCTGGTCTATCTGTTTTATTCAAGTGATTTATATTTATAAACAGCTTACTTTTTTAAAATTCATTTTATGCAAATAATATATTTTTTGTAATGCCAAAGCTCTGTCCACACTCTGGTATTTTATGTGATAAATTTGTGTGATGTTCCCAAATGGGCAGGATGAAGTCATATTGCACCCACATTACACATCACATTGTCACATAAAAATGTTATAATGTGGACATGGCCTTATGGCAGTTGAATTGACATCTTATGTGTTTTAAGCTCTGTCTACACTATCATATTTTATGTGACAAATTTGTGTGATGTTCCCATATGGGCATGATGAAGTCATATTGCACCCACATTACACATCACATTGTCACATAAAAATTTTTTAATGTGGACAAGGCCTTATGGCAGTTGAATTGACATCTTATGTGTTTTAAGCTCTGTCTACACTATCATATTTTATGTGACAAATTTGTGTGATGTTCCCATATGGGCATGATGAAGTCATATTGCACCAACATTACACATCACATTGTCACATAAAAATGTTATAATGTAGACAAGGCCTTATGGCAGTTGAATTGACATCTTATGTGTTTTAAGCTCTGTCTATCATTATCACTATCATTTTTATGTGACAAATTTGTGTGACGTGCACATATGTTCATGATGATGTCATATTACACCGACATATAGACGCATCACATTGATACTGTAGATAATGTGGACAAGGTGTCATGACAGTTTAATCTTGGCATCTTAATACTGTATGTTTGATAAAGACAGCATTTTAAAAGTCTTGTATACTAACCATCTGATTTTATTTCTTTTTTAGAGTGTGCGATATCCCAAGCATGCCTACTTTTATTTACAAGATCTCCTTGGCAAATCATTCAATAACTCAATTGTCAAACAGTATAAGCAAAGATTCCCTTTTTATAATATAATAGAAGACAGTGAAACAGGTTTGTACAACTTCTTTCTTGGTATTAGAGAGGTTTTGCACGTGAACGAATACATGTACGCACACGTTTAGTTATCTGTATTGGTTTTGTAGCCATGTTGTGCTTTTTGCAATGGCAGTGAAATTTAAGCATAGAACCTTAGGCCTAGCCTAAGCTTTCCGTTTTTTTCTTTCATCGTCCTTCTCTCATCATCCTTCGCAAAATCAGATTTTGGTATGGGTAAAGTTTTGGTATGTATAGTTTTGGAAATTGGAAGTGGTAGCCAAATAATACGTCAAAAATGATGACGTATATGTCACACTAACTGTATACGTTCGCATGCGAAACTCCCTATTTATTTTTCTCATTCAAAGTCATCTGAGTGTCAAGAAGTTCTCTGTTGGATGAGAATTTAATAAGAAGTTTATACTGATTTTCATTGTGTATTTTTAAGCTCTAGCCATATTGTTATTGTTAGCAATTATTGTTATTGCTAGCAATATATGTTATTGTTAATTACTACTTTGTTGTTATCCTTCTTTAGGAAAACCATTGTTTCAGCATGATGAAGAGCATGCCTATTCCCCAGAGGAACTCATGAGTATGATCCTAAGCAAGGCAAGAGATTTTGCTGAATCATATGCTGGTAATAATCGCCTTTTTATTGTTATGTTTGGATTGGATTTATTCGGTGTAAATACCAAGGATAACCCGCGAAAGTCTGAAGAAGACTTATTTCCAGTGGGATCCTTCTAGTGGTAGTTGGGCAGCTGCTAGTTTATATAAAGGATATTTTTCTTGGGTTAATGGTTTGAAAACTTATTTATTGATCTGTTTTTAATAACTTTGTTGATGATATTATGCTTGCGGTATAACACACAGATTGGAGATATGTACCGTATATCTATTAGCTATTTAGTTGTCAAAATATATTTATGTGGTGTATGCCAAGTATTTATCATTGTTACATTGCCATGCAAACCTTCAACAAGGACTTAATAAATCAATTTAGTTACTTTATATTCATTTATTAAGAGTTTCTCCATATTTTCATATAGGTAGATTAGCAAAACAATTATAAGACATTCATTCAAATAATATATATTTCTGTTCATTTCAGAGCATCCAATCAAAGATGTCGTAATAACAGTACCCGCTTACTTCAACCAGGCTGAGAGGCGAGCTCTAATGTATGCAGCTAAGCTATCGGGTCTTAATGTGTTGCAGCTAATAAACGACAACGCTGCAGGTAAAAGTCCTATATAAAAATCTCATCTGTCCAGACTATCAAATTACATGCCTAAATATGGTCATGATGACATCACATCTTGAGTCATGACCATATATAGGCACATCATGACTATATATGGGCATACAACAGTTTTTTTGTCAAAGAAAATTTGATAGCATGGTCAGAGCCTTATACTGTATTGTTCATCTTCCCTATTCTTACCATTCATCTATTATGTTAGTATAAAGTCAGTGAGTGTAGTTATTACACCAGTTGTAAAAATGGATTTCTAATTCTATGTTATTGTAATTGTATCCGTACATACATTAAACATCCAATTACATTTAAGAATTTGTTTAAGACCGGTGTTACAATAGCCACTGCCTATTTTATTTTTACGAAAGCATAAAGCAAAGCAGTAAAACCATGAGCATCCAATCGAGAGATACTGTAGGGATTCAAGTCTGAGGCTGTCAGATTTAGTTTGTCTTTAAGATGGGCGATTCCTTTATTTTACGTCCTGTGCCCAAATACTGAACTATACGTAGTGGGTGATTCCATTATTTTCTTTTATGCTCGAAGGTAAAATATCTGATTTCCGTGACCCTGTCTTTTGAACTTTTCCAAACATTTTATTATCTCTTTCTTAGATTATTATGTAGCATCCCACTAAATTTTTTGATGAATCATTCCTTTATTTTTGCGTAATCTTGCTAACAAAAAGACACAGAGACAGCGGTGAATACATAACTTCCTTTGCGGAGGTAATAATTAATTTTAAAATATTTAAGCAAATTAGTTTAAATTGATGAAATAAGTTTTGTTCATACTGTTATAAAATATTTTATTTTAAATTCCCAGTTGCTTTAAATTACGGCGTCTTTCGTCGACAAGAGTTTGACAAATCCATTCAACATATAATATTTTATGACATGGGAGCTACAAGCACTACGGCCACCATTGTAGGATACAAGTTAGCAAAAACCAAAGACCATGGAGTTTCAGAAACCAACCCTCATTTATTTGTCAAAGGTGTTGGGTAAGTCAGCATATCTGTTTTTAATGTTTTCTTTGATATTTCAACAAAATACTACCTAAGTTATTTAGCTCATTAAATTGTTTGTTTCATGAATACTTACATCTGATAAATGCATATTTATGCAGTGCGACAGCAGCACACGACTGCGACAAAAATATTCTGTCATGCAATGCGGTCCATTAACACAGCACGCGTCGACAGCTGTGACGCAATCAACCTTCATGGATTTTGCTGCAATAGTCAGTGCACTCAGAAGAATGTCAGTGATTCATAAGAATATATTTTGTCGTGCAACAGTTTTTCGAAATAGAAAATTCTTCTATGCTAAGCAACACAACGTTCTGTGGAGTAGTCACATTGCGTTCCATGTGGATCACCATATTGCTTCTATTATTTCTGCTGTTGTCGCATGCTTTGAGGTCTTTGGCGGCATAGAAATTGAAGATAGTGTAGGCCTACAAAGTTTTTTTTTTTTTAACTAAAAGCTTTCCAATTTAATTTAATAATCTTATTTTAGATTTGATCGAGGTCTTGGTGGCCTGGAAATTGAATTGAGGCTACGCGATCACCTTGTAAAGCTTTTTACAGAGAAAGTAAAGACAAAGGGTGATGTGCGAGACAGCCCACGTGCCATGGCAAAGCTTTTGAAGGAAGCTAAACGTTTGAAGAAAGTATTGAGTGCAAATGTAGATCATTTATCTCAGGTATGTTATTTTTAATGTCAAAGGTAAAAGTGTATGACCCACAAGAGAAGCTTATCAAAATTCATTTTTTTATAACCCAGTCTTTGATTGTATAACTCTTATGCAAAGTTTGAGTCCAAAGTCCAAAAAAAAATGTAAATTAAATTGTGTTACTCAAGACTGTCAACCCATAATTGTGAAAATCTGAGGTTTTTTGGGTTTTAATTACTACTATAGCAAACATCACCAACAGTTAAACAAGTCTAACTAATGAATATATTTGTAACAACTACATTGATTCAACAAACTTAGGCCTAGACTTGCATTTCATTAAAGGATAAAAGTTGCTATGAAAAGTAAATAAGTATACAATATCAACAGTGATCAATTAAATTGAGTTGGAATTAAAATTTTTTGTTGCAATTTCAGATTGAGGGAGTCCTGGAAGACAAGGACTTCCGATCGATGGTAACCCGAGCAGAATTGGAAGAGATGTGCGCTGATTTGTGGGAACGTGTTGATGACCCCATCAACATGGCTCTCAAGTCCGCTGAAATGGGCATGGTGAGAATTAAGGATTTTATGCAGAAATAACAACCAGAATTAAAATTGTGATGGAAAGATTTGTAAGCAATTAATAATTTTACGAAAAACTCATCAATATTTTTTATGTGTATTTTCAGAATGAGATTAGTCAAGTGATTCTCGTTGGTGGAGGAACTAGAGTGCCCAAGGTACAGGAAGCCCTGCTCAAGGCAACTGGAATGTAAGTTTTACATATTAAAGTTATTTATTTAAAAATAAGTTTTAAAAAAGTGTAATAAGTGTAATTATATCCCATCTTGACTAGAAACCAACCAGTTAAGGTACTAAAAGAAATATGCAAAAAAGCAGAAAAACAACCATATTAAGTACTACAGTTTCTATATCCCTAAATTGGTTGGTAATCAATTAAAGATTTTACCAAAAAGTCTGTTTATTGAAGTTGAAGGATATTTTATTTAACTTGCATTTCATTGGGAGTTGAGGCCTGTCCAGACTACTGTATGGTCTTGATGACATCACAACATGACCATATATAGGCACTTCATGACTGTATATGGGCATACAACAGTTTTTTCTCAAATAAAATCTGGAAAGAATTTATGTCTTTTAGTTGATACTTGTAAATGAGGAATCCAATGTATGATGATATATTTTTAATAATCCTGTGGTTTTAATGATTTTGATTGTTATGGTTTTATTATGGATGCTCAATTGATGTGATGTGTGCCGCTGTTAAAAAAGCGTTTTTCCAAATAAATATTATTTATTATTATCTTCCATTTTTGTTTTTAGTGAAATGGGTTTTGAAATGATGTACTACTGGATATTTATTTGAATTATATTTAATGTTTGAAGCTGTGACAAATTTGTGTGATTTTTTCATATCTGGGTGTGATATGAGATTGTCATATTCAGTGGGAAATTGACACACAAATTTCAAATCAAGGCCTATTTACACAGGAAGACAATGGCATGCAGCAGTAGCAGAAAAATAAAGTCTATAAGACGTTCACTCGCACTGAACGTGACGCGACGCGATATAATAACACACACAGCATAGAATAATTTCCTATTTCCAAAAACTGTCGCACAACAAAAAATATTCTGACCAGTCACTGAGTCCGGTCATCCATCATCAAGCATGTGGACTGCATCCTACATCTTTGTTGTTGTCGCATGCTGTGTAAATGGATTGCCCTGCGTGAGAGAATATTGTCACTGTCGCGTGCTATTGACAAGTTTTTTTTTTTTAATTTAAATCTTCCGACACTGAACAAAAAACAAAGAAGTTGGTAGGGGCTGCCGAGGATGGGCAAAAGTATAAAACTGGCATCCGAAGATGTGCCCATCCAAAACCTCCACCAACCCAAAATGTAGAAACAATTTCAAAGAACAATAAGGAAATACAAGCAAAAAAAGACTGACCAATAAAATATTTCATAATGTAAAACACAAAAATCAACAATCATCAAAATATAAAACATAAGAACATCGACGCACCCCGAGAAACAACACCCATGCATGTATTTGTATTCGTATTCGCGACGGGAATGACACTAAGCCGAGTTAAAACTCTCCAATAAATGACTTTTCAGTCTCTTAGTGAAACTCAAAAAAGACTTGTTTATGAGACTATTTCTTGTCTCAAACCCCAGTTCTGATAATACTTTGGGATAACGAATAACTGCACTATACTTAAAGGCATCCGTACGGCGCTTGCATGTTTAAACGTAAGCACATCCCAGCTGTGTGTAGATGGATCTTTCTTGATAGTGTGGAATGAGCTTCAGAAAGTTAAATTGCCAAATTGTATTTTACGTAGGTCTGAACTTGGAAAGAACATCAACGCGGATGAGGCGGCGGCAATGGGTGCCGTCTACCAAGCTGCTCATCTTAGCAAAGGCTTCAAAGTTAAGAAGTTCATTGTCAAAGATGCCAATCTCTATCCTATTGTGGTAAGACATATTCACAGATAATAAATAATAAGCAATTATTATAATGTTTTTAGGGGAATATTCAAGAAGAGTGACATGAAGAAGCTATTGTTGCCTTTAAAAAGCTGACTAAATGTATGTAGAGCCAAAAGGCAAATTTTGTAGTGAATAATATCTGCTATGATTTTCCTTGCTTTAAATCATAACTGTCTATTTATCTGGCTTAAGAAAATATATAAATATAATTGCGATGAAAGAATGAAATTTAAGTATCAGCTTGGACTTTCTGGATATTCTTTTATTTTTATCACTCAGTAACAAATATAATGTCATTGTTATGGATAATAAATACAGAAGTAATCATTATACAGTAACTCATAAAGGCTTTATTTAATGTGGTTCATATTTGCTTAAGAAATAGCAACAACATTTTCTTTTTAATAAAGTAAATGTCATTTGATTCCAATAAATGTTGTGTCTACTTATGACAAAGATTCAACCAATATAAAACTAAAAGTAATGGGAATAAGAATGAGACTATTTATGTTGCAAACATGATCAACATTGCTTCTTTCATTCAAGGTTGACTTTACCAGACTACAAACAGATGATGATGGTGTGACGAATAACAAGAAAGTAAAGAGAACACTTTTTCAGCGCAATAACCCTTACCCCCAGAAGAAGGTCATGACCTTTAATCGTATGACGGATGACTTTGCATTCCATGTTAACTACGCTGAACTTGAGACTATTTTACCAAATGGCTATATGAGGTGAGTTAGTTGTATTACAGTTTTGCTGATTATTGTGATAGTGATAATGATAGGTACCAAAGTTCCCGATGGGAACAATTAATAAAATGTATACTTCCATTCTATAATTGGTAATATTTACTATATTTTGATTTAAACGGAGCAGTTGCAGTAGTATATTTATGGGGTCACAGGTTCATTCCCCCCCCCCAAAAAAAAAGAATAATAATGTTTGTGTTCCCCCAATTGAAAATGTTTGAAGCAAAAATTTTGCACTCCAGTAGTTAAATATCATCTTATTTCACACCTCACTTGATCATGGAGTCCCGCACTTCATCTTCACACCCCTCCATCATCCTCCCCCCCCCATTTCAAGACTCCTACAGTGTAGGTATGCCCTTGAGCAGTTGTTATAACCAAGTCATGTGATCGAGTTTGCATTTTCTTGTGTTAGCTTGTGCATACATTTACTAATTCTTTTTTTTTTTCATGATTTTAGCGTATTCGGGTCTGCGAATCTGAGCAAGGTTGACTTGGGCGGTGTGGCTGAAAAGCTGGAAAAAAATTCCGGTAGTGAATCTAAGGGTATAAAAGCTCATTTCCATATGGATGAGAGCGGAATTCTGAACCTTGTTTCAGTAAGTATTTAGACCAAACATTCTTGTATTGAAGTACCCTTAGAATACCAGACCATTGCTTGCATATAGATTTAACTCTCAAACGATTTGAATGTAATTTTTTTTTTTTTTTTTTTTTTTTTTTTTTTTTTTTTTTTTTTTTCATTTTTCTACATTTTTTGAGGGCCCCTGGTTAAATTGCTCCTTGAATATGCCTTTGTGTAATTATTTATTTTGTTCTATATCAAGGTGGAGTCTGTGTTTGAGAAGATGGTTGACAAACCCGAAAACGAGACAGGACAGTCTACCTTTGCAAGTAAGATTTTACACCATAAATTAGACTAGAGACAGTTGTTAATGTTAGCCTTAGAATAGTGAAATTGTTTAAATGTCATTTTCTGGCCTAGCCCTAACTCTAGGATCTTGTGCCAACCATTGCTCTCCCCATGCATTTTGGTTTGATCAAATGGTAACCACAGTGTTCAGAACAGGGCTAGGAATACACATTTGTCTAACAGGCACACATGTTGTTCTACGAAAGCACATGTTCGCGTATGTTGTGTTTGCGGGACCTTTTGCAACAACATCAAAGAGATGGGGCTTAAGGTGTCAAATTTACTATGTAAACATTAAAAAGTAACTTTTTGAAACATTATACAAATAAACAGTATACTTTGGGCTTGTGTCAGTGGCCTGTGGGCTCTTGAAGAAGGGGGCAGGGATGAATGAAGCCCAAGGCTCATAGCCCCCAAAATAAATCTGGAGGGCCTCTTTTACCATTCCCCTCACCAGCCCCTGACCAGCACTGTTCTATTATAACATACTTGACATACATTGCAGTCCAGTAGAAGCCACAAAACTCGCAAATTAAAACAATTTAATTCCGGGTTTGTAACTAACAAATGTTGTATATTTGGGCTCACATGATAAAACATTGTTCATACTAGGCCTATATTAATTCCTGATCCAAAAGCGTTCCATATCCGGGGCTCCACTATACAAACTGAAATTAAAATAGACCGCATAATCAAGAGCTACTAGAATTCATGAAGAAATCAAATTAAGTAATATATAACAGGTATATATAAGTGGTCAACAGTTCAAGAGGTAATATATTTTTGGGGTGTTTTTTTTTTCCGTTTTCAGAACTTGGTAGTAAAATCATGGACTTCTTTGGTGGCTCCAAAACTGAAGAGGATGATGGCAAAGTAGAAGATAAGCCGGAAGAGACGGAAGAGGCAGCGGAGGAGGAAAAGCAAACTGATACAAATGAAGAGACGAAGGAAGAGGAGACAAAAGAAGCAGATGAAACAAATGAAAAAGCAGACGAGGAGGATGGTGAAGAGGTAAGCAGTCATGTAAAGACATGTAGCAAACGTATATATTAAAAATATGGTTGTGTTTTTTTTTATTGGTTTTATTTAAATATTTGTTGTTATCAATACTATAACTATTGATATCCTTTGTCATCTTTGTAGTTGTTTTTTATACTTATTTGCCCATTTGGCATCACTGCCTGGGAGACACAAAAGCTGGAAACCCACTGTCACCAGAAGCTCTTGGGGTGATGGAAACTGTTATTATTAATGAATGAATTTCAAGTAATTGAGGACAAAATATAAAAATTTGTTGTGTTTCAC
The DNA here is from genome assembly GCF_011630105.1 of Anneissia japonica. Classification (NCBI taxonomy): domain Eukaryota; kingdom Metazoa; phylum Echinodermata; class Crinoidea; order Comatulida; family Comatulidae; genus Anneissia; species Anneissia japonica. The sequence continues at coordinate 468,557 of NW_022713172.1, forward strand.
AGCACAGTGACATTAGAAATATGGGTCAGTCAGTCAGAAAAATTTAATTTTTTTTTCTAAATAGAAATAATTTGAGGTTTTGCTGTGCATTTTGTTTGGTGAAATTATAAAATTATCAAATTTAGAAAGTAATGCTTGAAAAATTGCCATTTCAGACAGACAATTAAGTGGTTAAAAAATATATTCCTCTAGATTGAGGAATACACATATTACTTTTTTTGCCTTATTATTATCAATAATTATTATTTAATACTATTTATTTTTATTGTTGATGTTTTAAATTGATTATTAATTTATTTAACAATATGTTATTGTACAAATAGTCTGAGCTAATTGAGACCCTCAAATATAACATATTATTATTCTTTTTCAATTCAATTCAATTCAAAAATGCATTTATTGACCAAATGATAAACAACAGAGATTAAACAAAAACGACAAATCAAATCATTTGAAACAAAGGTATAGAAAGTAATTTGGCCGAGAGACTGCATAAAAACCTCAATTGACTTGTCTCTGATAATTCCTCTTTAACAAAATACTAAGAGCAGCAAAATAAAAAAAATGTTTGTTTAATGTATGTTTTCATTATAGTTATTGATAAGCAGGAATATAATTTACTGATCAAACACTTGCTAAGTTAACATAGCTGTCTCTTATACACATCTAGATGTGTATAAGAGACAGCTATTACTGTGCTTTCATATTTGAGAGTCAATGTTGGTAAGAGGGGCATGCTTTTGCATATTATGTTTAAGGAGGGGTACGTGTACAAGACAGCTCTTGGGGTGGCGGGCACAATTAACTGAGAAAACATTATGATCTTAAATTTTGGCTTTAGCAAGAAGAAGCGAATGAAGCTCAAAATGATGAGGAAGATGAAAAAGTAAAAGATGAAGCACAAGAAGAGGTGGTGGATGATGACAATGATGATGATAGTGATGATGATGATGATGCCAAAGAAGAAGAGACGGAAGAGGTAGAAAAGGAGGAAGAAAAACAAGAGGAACCAACAGAAGATGAAACAAAACCAGAGGCAACAGATGATGCAGAGAAAACTGATTCAACAGATGACTCTAATGTGAGTTAACATGTTGGGGTAAATCAAGTAGAATAGATAGTGACTGGAAATGGCTGTGTAGTCAATAATATCAGTCAATATATTACTTATATTCTGGTTTAATTCAAACAAATTTTTCATAGCAGCAAAAATAGAATAAAATCTAAGAAACCAGAGAAAATTACCAAACTTTTTTACAAACATTTATAAACTACAATTAATAAAAAGGGGCAATCATTACTGTAAACATTAAAAATTATGATAAAAATATCCAATTATAAAAATCCTATATTATTATATGTAATAATGAACATATTTCATTTTAATTTATATTTACTTACTATTATTATAATAAAAAAAATTATACAATTACAATACTAAAATTGATTGAAATTCCTAAATTATTAACAAAATTTAGTAACAAATTAAATTAACGGCTCAATATTTATATATACAATTTGGAAATTACAAAAAACCAATTTGTAAATAGTACTATCCACTGTTGTTACAAATAAAAACAATGAAACAAGCAAATAAAGGTAGGCCATAACAAAGGGAATTTGATCACTTTAATATTGCCACACTTACAAATAAACTTGAGGTTAAACAACAATTTTCAAAAAGGCAAATTTAAAGTTAACTAGGGCTCTAAACAAAAATTAATTAGGGGGTGGCGAAATTGGTAAAATTATCTGAGAATGCTTTTCTCAAAACCCCAACCATATGTTATAATGAAAGTACCAACAATGTTACAGTAAATTGTGAGTGGTCACATTTTACGGTCTGTACGTAGTCCAGTTTTTGTTAACCCTGTTAATTGTACAATTGTTTGGTGTTGCATGCTCTGACTCACAAACACCAGTTAACCCCACCAGATATTATGTGTTTTTATGAGCACGGTTGGTTTTGGTAGTGCAGGAACGTTTGTAATTGTATCATTGTGTAAAGCTCTGTCCTGCATATCAAATTTTGTTTGACAAAAGACTGTTGTATGCCCATATATAGTCATGATGTGCCTATATATGGTCATGACGCGATGTCATCATGACCATATTTACGCATGTAACATGGTTTTGTTTTTTTTTTTGTTTAATATAATTTGATAGTCTGACCAGGACTTAATGCATGATCAGTAATCAGTACTTTGCATCACATTTGTTAATGGTTGTGTAGGAAGCTTGTGTTGGATTTTTAATTGAATATTTATATATATTTTGTTGTTATAATCTTCAATTTATCAATTAATTGATTGATGCATAAGGTGCATTAAACAGTTCCTTCTATGCTCTGATAAAGAAATACAAGCTAATGAAGCAGACTCCAGCAAACCAAGAAAGAAGTGGGCACGACTTGAAAAATGTTCTCAGGTTGTATCTTAGAGTTTTTCTCATTTAGCAAAATGGTTCTGCAAAAGGTACTTACGGTTGAGGAGAATATATTAATAGCATTTTGTTGATAAACAAAATGTGAGAGGTAAACAAGTTAAATGAGAGTGAGGGTAGTTTATTTACCCTGACTTTCTAGGGTACTTCATTTACAGGATAAAAAAGAGGATGAAGAGAAAAGTAAGGAATCGACTGATGGTGGCAAGGAACCAGAAAAAGAGGACAAGACGGATTCAAAGGATGAAAAGTCAGAGACAGACACAAAGGAGAAAGAAAAGGTGAAAGAGGTGAAGCCTCAGCTAAAAACAATTAAAGAAAATTTGACAGTTACCTTAGAAGTCCTGGATGCACCAAAATCATCCGAAGATACGCATAAGGCGTCTGTTAAAAAGTAAGTGTTTCCTATTTTAGACTCATTCCAAATCGAAGATCCCGGAAAATTCCTACGACTAAGAAGAACCACTTTGTTATACATTATTATTTTCTAATTTAGTAATAGTAAATTTAATTTATACAAAGAAAAAGAAATTGTAATTATTATTATTATTTATTACTTATTATATTAGGATTTATAATGCTCCATGAGGGGAGTATTCCTTGCTATGAGTGTAATCAGCACTACTAATTTCATTCCGAATCAATCACCTCCTACCAGGCCCCTATTTATACTCCTGGGTGAAGAGAGGCCAATGCAGATAAAGTGTCTTGCCCACGGACACAAGCTGTGTGAGGAGCATCGGTCTCGAACCGCCGTCCTTCCTATTGAAAGCATTATGTGCTGTACAATTAATTTTGTTTGGTTTTTTTCTTTTTCAAGACTAAAAGAATTGAAGAAAAAAGATGAAGAGAAGGCTAAAAGGGAACATGCGCAAAACAGCTTAGAATCATTTATTTATGGAATGCAAGATAAGTTATATCAGGACGATTACATTTCATGTTCCACTGAGGAGATGAGGGAGCAGATATCGGCCAGTCTCTCGGAAGCATCTGATTGGCTGTATGATCAGGAGTATGATGCACCAGCTAAGGTACGTACTAGCCAGTGGTGTAATGCCTATGGGCTCTCGGGGATGAGGTCAAGGGTCACCCAATCCTGATCCAGAGGGCCTTTACTAAAGCCTTGTCCAGACTATAAAATTTTATTTGACAAAAACATGTGACATGCCAAAATATGGTCATGATGAAGTCACATGTGGACATACAACAGTTTTTTGCCAAAGGAAATTTTTATAGTGTGGACATAGTGCTTGAGACCCAGTACTATTTGTGGGAATAACATAATTCCCACAAATTTTGAATGGTATTGACTATAATGCAGTTTTTTTAGCCTTAATATGCATAAATGTTTTAAGGTAGGGATAGGATTCTATCAAATACAGTCCCCTATCCCACTTTTGTGACACTTACATAGGCCCCCAATACTTTATTTCCTCTGTGCCCTGTTACTCATCAACGTGCCACTGTATGTAGTGCACAATACGCTAAAGAAGTGATAGATGTAAAATTAAGATTAATGGGTAAAATTCCATTGTTAAATTTAGATTGGTATGCAACTTGATGTTCAGGTAAATGTGCAATGAAACCGTTTTATAGAAGTGTTGATTTTGAATAATTTATCTGTTCACAGTTGTTTGAAGATAAGCTAAAGAATTTGACAAGAGCCACTAAAAAATTAGAATTTAGAGTCGAAGAGAAGAAAAGACGTCCAGAGGCAATTGCCGCATTGAAGGATGCACTCAACACTTCCGTATATTTCCTTCAAGCCGCAAAGAACTTAACAGGCGAAGATCAGTACTTCACAGAAACAGAAATTGGTCTACTAGAAAAAGTGTACAATGAAACTAAGGTAGGTCTAGTGTGTTGAAAATAATAATAGAAAGCTTTTGTTTGGCAACGTTGTAGAATGGAAGGACATCATGTTAATTGAACTTGGCATGTCTAAACGGTTGTCAGCCGAATCTATGTTGAGGCCAGAATGAGGAAATTGTTGCGGCAGTCTTTGAGTTTGTGACATCTCTGTGTTCACCTCGTAAAACATCGAATTTGATTTACAGTAGAATGTACGCTACAGTAGTCACGGATGAGTGAGTTCGTTCTATGTTCTCATTCTACATTCTCAATCGAAAGTTGCATAATAATGCAATTGAGGGGTTTTCAAACTCATTGGCAGACAACCCAAACAAACATCCAGGTAATTTTCCGTGACCCACTTTTTGGGACATTAAAAAAACATACTCAAATTGGTCATTAACCAGTAAACAAAATTAAGCTAAAATGTAGAAATGATAGCAGGATATAAAATTCAATTTTAATAAAATCTGAGAGTCTTGTTACACTCTAATTTATTTGGTGACCTGATTTTGGGTCACAACCCATAGTTTGATGCAAATGTATTAAAACAGGATATTTTCAATGTACTGTATATTGTGTATATTCAATGTATTATCTCTTTGGAGAAAGAACCTCCAACTCGCCAATTCTTTGATAAATTTTTGCGGTGTTTTGTTTAATTGAATGTAATTAACAGTAATAATAACATAACAGTCTGTGGTTGTACTAAGACTTAATAAAAAGATATTAAAAGAACGAAACAAGTAGAAGATTTATTTCTTTGCTGCTTATTATTTTAAGTTAATGTATCTTTCAATATTATGATTTTTTGTAGTTTTTTTTATGGTATAAACTGAAAAGCTCTATTTTAATGCCATTACTTATCTTTACTATATAATTACTCTGAATTTCATTACTGTTTGGTAAAGTTTAAAATGAAATATATTTGAAATACATTTTATGATTTTCAGGAATGGTTTTCAAATGCACTTAAAGAACAAAAAAAGACACCGCTTACAGAAAAGCCAGTATTACTTATTGAAGATGTTATACAAAAAATCAATGGACTTGATAGAGAGTTAAGGTACCTGTCTAATAAAGTTAAACGAACAGCAACCAAGAAGAAGAAGAAGAAGGAAAAGAAAACAAACACTACTAGAGATGGGGACGAAGCTACAAAGGAGACAACAGGTAATTTATAAACATTTAAAAGCTTATAGTTTTTGGGGATTTTTTTTTGAGAGGTTGCATCATGGCACCACTGAACATTGTTTCTGCCGTGGGTATGCGCACTATACAAATTGTTGTCGATTGATTTATTGATTGATTGATGGATTGAAAAATACTTTGTTTTCATGGGGTTTCGAGCCTAACGTTCTCAGGTAATACACTAGTGCTACCAACTGATCTATGAGAGCTAGGAAGGTATACTCTCATGGATTTTTTTCTAAAAACCACATTTCAGATATTCTGAATTCTTGTTCTGGTTAGGTACTCCTCAACGCCTCTAAAAAGGGACATAGTGAGAAAGAGTTGTAATTGTTGACTAAGTTATTGGCTTTTTGAGATTGTTGGTTGATCCTACACTGATGTGCATTTAAAATAAATTGTAATATTGATTCATTTTTCTTCAGATCAGGTTGGGTATCTGGCTATCAAGAAATCAACAAAGAGCAAATAATGCTTTTCTTGACAATAATATCAAAATTAATAATTATATGAAGATAATATGAGAAAATAATTACATTTTACATGCCTTTCTTTGCCAGTTATTTCTGACGTTAATTGTGGGTGGTTTTATTTTATTTTTTTCAACCCTAACATTACCTTTTCCTATACTTTCACACTGATCGCATTGTAAATTCTCCATAGCTATACATTTATAAATTACATTACCGCCTGTAATTTATCGAAATAAGTGTAATCTGAATCTAAACAAACCTTGAGGAATGTGTCTATTAGTGGCTGAAGGCGCAGTCGCTTAAAAATGTTTTTTTATTTAACAAAATACTTATCACTTGTTTATAGAGGATAAAGCTAATGAAGAAACTGTAGAGGAAAAGAAAGAAGGGAATGAAAAAGCTGGTGAAAATGTGGAGCCTGAAGGAGGGGACAATCCAAAGGAAACTGCAGAAGAAACTCCAACACCTGACAGTGAGGGCGCTGTTGAAGATGAACAGCCAGAAATCTTAGAACTTGAAGCACCAGCAGTAGAAGGTAAACACAAAATTTCATTAGTATCTTTGTAGTTGATAATTTTGATGGTATTATTAGTGATTAATGTTTGAATATTTGGGCCAAAATATTTGTTGTTGTGCAGTGCAGTGATATTGAAAATAATTTATATTGTCACCAGGGTTTTGTGTAGTGTGTAATAGATGATTCTGGGTGTCTGGCAGTTAAGGCAGGGTGCTCAACCCTAGCCTTGCTGACAGTGCAAGTTTGACACCCTCTTTACTTGCGGTTATGTTGGTAACCATAAATAACTGGAGGCCAAGTGTACTTAACTGGTTCTTGTCTTTTTTAAAGCACTTAGTCCACTAATGCTGCTGTCTTTAAGCAGATGACATAGCACCTCTCTAGGGCTCCTTTAGAATTACTGACCTTCCCCCACAAAATTCCGCAGAATGGTGCTCCAAGTTATGGGTTAATTCCTACCTTTACATACCTTTAATAATGCAGTGCACCCTTATTCCTCCCCTTATTTCTCTCATTTTAGATTACCATAAGTGACCGTCTTTTTAGAAGGTTAACTTCATGTTAAAAATGATAGACTCATCTTTTAACACAGTCAAAGCTAAAATTCTAATTTGACACTGAAGCCCTAGGTCCTAGAGGTGGGGCTCAAATTGCAGTGCGACCTGTAATATTGTACCAGATACATGTTTCGCAATTTCCAACATCATCATCGTCTTAATATTCATAATCATCATTTCTGTGTAGTGGTTGGCACAGCGGTTGCGTTTTGGCCTCACACGGTCGTGTATTCAACTCTTTCGCTGTGCATTTAGTTTGCGTTCTTGGACAAGGCACTTTACTTAACATTTCTCACCATACACCCTTCGAAAGAAACCAGCCTCCCTACCACACAATGCCGATGATGCGCTAACAGCTCATTCCCCTACGTTCAGTAATGAGTTTAGGACTACCTTTACCTTACCTATCACCATTGCTATCATCATGAGTCACCATCTACTATAATCATTATTTATCTCCTCACTGCCAGTGCCACAACAAATATCAATCATGATAATAATGATTTGCATGCAAACCTTGCTACATCTACTAGATTACCAAAATTTTTTTTTCCTCTATGCAGGTGAAGAGGATACATCCAAGAAGCCATTAGATAATTCAGAGCAGCCGCCGACAGAAGCACCAACAGAAGATGACACTACTAAAATGAAAAATGATGAATTATGATGTAAATTGTGTGTTTAGAACGATCGTCTCATACTGTATTTGTACGTTTTTGTATAAGGCTGGGCACTCACTGGGTCATACGACGGTCGTATGACCGTCGGCTGACAAATCCAGCTCCGCCCCCTGTGAGTACTAGATGATGCGACAGCGTCTGCTAATTGTCAGTGGCAGCCTGAAAGGATCATGATTAAAAACTATCCATTACGCGTTCGTCATTGCGTTCGTTACATTCTCCTTAGGATCATCGCTGCCGTCAGACGCAGTGAGTGCCCGGCTTAAGTGTTGTTCCGCAGCGTCGGTGCTTTGCCGTACAAGCGTGCGACCCCATTTTGATCATTCTGCGGGGTGTACCAATCATCTTGGTACATTCCTCAATATTTTTTTCTTTCTTGGGCTTTTTGACTTAATTTAAAGGAGTGAATCATCAAACAAATTGTGCTTATAATAATTCTGAAATAATACAATATATATATATATGTGATGTGTTCTTACAAAACCTGGACGATTGCGCAAAAATAGGTTTTAAACTTAAGTATACAGCACAAGTAGCACATACCATACATGAATTGCACATACAGTGAACATAAACAAAATTGTAACTTGTGTTTTTCAAATGTGGATAACTTTACAGTACAGTAAAAATATCAAACTTGATAGTTCAGACCGAGTTTGTTTTTTTTTTAAATGTTAACTTGCTGTTTTTCGGGGGTTTTGTGGGAACATGTCACGTATTGTGGAATTTTTTTGAAGATACACAGCATTTTCAAACCTTATGACTAGTACACCTTTTCATGATGTAACGCATAATACTAGGATAGGACAGACAAAATTTAATTTTTGCAAGTGTTAACTTGTTTATGGACAGAAAATTTGGCCTGAAATATTTGTATTGAAGAGTATAAATTGATAGCGAACGTTGTGTTGTCCAGTGTCATCATCAGCTGGGGAAGGGGGTGTGCAAGTCTCCATTCGCACATGACTCGTCAGATGAATAATTGGGAATATTTTTCGCATGATGGGTTTGAAAATGTCTCAAAAATTAAAATGGCCTGAAATTTTCTGGTTTTTCTAGGTGCCTGCATCTCGGTCTCCCAGATTCCGCTGCTCTATTTCAGAAATTGAGTAAATCTTAGCATTACCACTGATAAATTCCTCTCCTATATGTGTCTACTATAAACTGTTAGTAATCAGTACTCATAGCAGTCCTTATTTACTATTTGAAGGGCGCACTCTATTAACTGGCAAGAAACTTTCCAATCATTCCAATAAATTGAAATCTTTTGTGCTGAAATGGAATCAAGTCACTCCTTTTCTATACCTTAAAAATACTAGCTACTAAGTTATAATTTATTGAACTTGCATTTTTTAACCTTAATTGGTGTATGAGAATATTAAAGTCTGCATTTTTTGTGTTTAAATAAAGAGTATTATTGTATTTAATGCAGCTGTTTGATACGGAGGTAAATTAATTTTAAAATATCTGCAATATATTAAGTTGAAATAAATTGTTTAAAGAATTCACAACAGTTTGTGTCATTGTTACAAAGAGGATTACAAGTGGTGTGTTGTATTTGGAACACGCTGTTTTACTTACAATGACTTACAGGATGGATTAAATACTAATGACATTTCAATCTCCTATGTCATATTATTATTATTATTTTACCATGGAGGTATAAATAAATTACTTATAGAGATGACCATTTTGCTATAAGAACCTAATATAGAATTGGATGCATTTGTTTAAAAATCTGTTTAGTAAAGTGTACACCAGACTGCAGCAGAATAAATATAAGAGAATACCAAGACTTTTATACAAGATTTTTATTTACCTCAAGACCCCATGTTTTCAATAGATTTTGAGGTTCTATAAAATACATACATATTCCTGAGTCAGGTTATGTGTTTTACCTGCTTGTTATCTTGTTAATAGGCCAATTTAATAAAAATAATGTGTCATCAGGCAATACGCTATAATAAATATATACTGTACTGCATTCATACCAATTTAATATATTTTCATTAACATGACATGAAACCAGCAGTGCTAAACCCAGAGTTTTCCTAAAGGGGTGTCTTGTGCTCCTGCCCTGGAACTCTGTCCATATTAGTTTAGTTTATTGTTCAAACCTTAAATTATTCTTTGTCCTTTTTAAATAAAAATGCAATTTAATAAAAATGATGTGTCATCAGGCAATACGCTATAATAAATATAGACTGAATTCATACCAATTTAATATATTGCACTACAATAAGAGTGGCGTTATTGTATTTTCATTAAAACAATTCCAGTGTAATTCCAGGCAGAAACAAAATGTTTCCAAAAAATTAATTTAGTAAATAAATATCCTAGGTAAACATAAACTCTTACTATTAAAGTTATATAGTGTCTTTAAAATATTAATATATTTCACATATACTGAACATTATGTATCCACAATTTCATTACAATGGTCTGTTGCTAGCCCTGCTTTTGATTTGGCAACATGAGCATGAAACAGGAGATGCTATGCTGACTAAAGCCTTAATATTGGTGCTTGATCAAGCTGCTCTTTGGCCAGGGTTTGGTTTGGTAGAAAAAAGTGTACTTGCATAAGGACTTGAAATGGAGGTCCTGTGTGCACCCATTGTATTTTCGGGAAGAGTAAGGGATGCTATGGTGGATGTAAACATGAAGCTACTATAAGAACCTCTTGTACAGCAGCCAGATAGTCACAGACCACGCACAAATCAGCACAATGATTCCAATTTTAATTTTATTTAATTAACATTTATTCAATTAATTAATTTATTATCAAATACATAAATTGATAAAGTGGACAACATTAAAATTGATTAATTAGGATCAGAAATAGAAGCAAAGCTTTAGAAGCAAAGCTTGTCTCAATTTGACACTGACAAGACAAAAAGTAAAAAACTAATAATAATAAATGCATATCAAGTATATATATATATATATATATATATATACATACAAACACATAATTCACACAGAATATACATACTAAAATAATACGATGAACATAAGTTAAGATTGGTACATTTCTAAATGATATTTCTTCATCTGCTTTCTAAAAGTATGGGTTCTATTGCAATTTTTAAACTTAACATGAGTATCATTTAATAATTTCAGTCCGTATACAGAAATAAAAAATTGGCTTTTAGTTAGTCTTACAAAAGGAACGTGAAGTGAGTTTGAATTTTTTAAATAATAACTGTGTGTAAGTTTATAATCATGAAATAAAGCTAATACAGAGGTTGGGAGTTGACCTTTTGTGCATTGAAACATAAAAGAAGTAACTTGTAATAATTGTTTAGATCCATAATTTTAGTTTTTTAAATAGGTTCACAAGACGATGCAAATGAAGCTAAATCAATAATTCTGACAACACGTTTTTGAAGCTTAAGTAATCTATCCAGGTTCCCTGCTCCTCCATATAGGGCTTGACACAGGGGTGTCACAGTGTACATTTTATATTAAAATCCAGATCAGTATGTTTCCATATTTAGATCCTGAATAAGTGAATTTGCAGGAAAGCTTTGATTTGCGCGAGTGATGTAGAGTGTCAGATGCTGGCGCAATGCAGGATTTGGCGGTAGGGCCCACCATAGTTGGGGCTGTGGTGAGAACATTTTAAGAATATGATCCTATTGGTGCCCGGAAATTGCACTCTTATACCTTAAAAATTTTACTTGCACTAGGCCTATGTCCATATCAACAAATACAAGAATTTTTTTCTGTACGAAACTGAACATAAGTCTTGCTAAATTCCCAGCGCTGTGGTTTTTTGCATTGCTCACTTTTCTTGGATGTTGTCACGGTTGCGAAAAGTCAATGATTTTTTTATCTAAGGAATCATTAAAATCTAGTCTTCCTTGTATCACTTGCACTGTGGCTTTCCTTTTGCTCCTTATTACCATGTGATTCTCACCTATACTCTGAAAAAACAAAAAGCAGAAATTTTTTAAATATTTTACTGTCTGGTTTAAAAAATGCTGTTTTTAAGTTGGTTTGGTCCTTAAATTTGGAATGTACTTGCTCCACTATACATAACTAATATTGCATTCTTTAAATCCAGGCTCCGGAAGAAACAACCTTTTTTTTATATTCAATTGTGCAAAACATCAAAAAATATTTTCCTCCCGAGCTCGCTCGGCTTTAAATATATACTATAATGCCTATGATGAGCTATTATAATTTAAATTTCATATGTGAATTTTCTAGCTGGTATAGGTACTGCATGTGTGACCATACTCATGTAAAAAGTGTTATTTTCCTAAAGAGGCACATAATTTATGTTACGTTTTTAGGGCCTGACAAATGCTAAAATTGCTAAATAGGTTATCATATTAATAGGACATTAAGAACATGTTTAGGGTCTGTGTCGTCGTATGTCGCAGTGCAGACTGGAGTCGGACCAGCATCACATCGGCAACTGCGCGTCTCGCCAGGCGTCCCGCACAATTCAGCAGTTTTTATCCCTTCCCATTTGAGATGGTTCATTCCCAATACTTACTTTGGGATAAGATTACAATTTATTACTCTGCATTGCAAAACATATTTAGACCTTTTTTTTCTGGAAGCATGGCCACACCAAGTACCCACCTCCGGGATGTAAAGTTATTAAACATCAATTAAAAATTAGAATAAGAAAAACTTGTCCCTGCCAATTAAGGAACATATAATTTGATAATATGATTTGTATGTTCTTTTGCATTGAGTATTAAATTTGCTAGTACAGTACTCACTTTTAAGGACTTTTATAGTAGTTTAATGTCAGTTTAAATCAGAAAAAACAAACTGATACCACTACATTATGATTATAAGTACAAAACTATTGTCAATGTTACTACAGTAGGCCCCCTATTAAGGGGGACACTTTTATGACTAAAAAGTGTCCCCCTTATAGGAGATGTGCCATTATAGGAGATGTGCCATTATAGGGGTGTCCCAAAGGAGGGGTTCTAGTTTTTACTTTTTACTATTATCTCTATCATCACATTAAAACTAATCTTATAGAATTCCTTTTTATTAATTACGTTGATCTCCTTATGTTTTATATCGAAAGTGGGCAAAGTGCGGCCCGCGGGCCGCATACGTCCCGACAGCAATTTTTTTTTTGGCCTGTGAAAGTTAATTAATAACCCTATTGTGCTGCCCGCCAAGCAACACTGTTTTTTATGACCTGACACCGATCATATGTAAAAAGTAACATTAAAACTGTGAATAAAGTGGTGTAAAAGCAGTCCTAGGAGGTTTTTGGAAGCTCACTGGAAACATCAAAGTTCGGGTGCGGCCTTCAGTGTTAATTCAAAACTTCACTTTGGCCCTCCGACTGATTTTATATGATATTTCATTAATTTTTCTTTTTGATTCATGAAACTAGTACTTCCATCATGAAATCTTAGAATGAAATCTCATTACGAGTTTAATATACTGTAGTGTTTATTTTATTTATAAATACCTGTACAATGGGAATACCTGTAATTTATAACACTGCCTTTTTCAAAATAAAGCTAGGTAAGGTGGAAAATGTATGGGGGTGTAACAGCAGTTTATAGATTTATCAACTCACTAGCGTGTCTAGCTGTTCCAGCAACCTCATGAACTCCTCCTGACACACTGCTAACCTCTTCTGTAACCTTTTTAAAGCATCTGCTACCAAGTCATCTGGTAGAAACCCCTGTGAATAGGTTTAAACCACAATTGTGTAATGATATAACTTTTGAAATTATATACAAATAATAAACTTTACTATCTCTGAGTCCTGTAAGTACAATAATTATTCGTGATATTACCTTTTGTATACCTTGAATTTCTTCCTGTATTTCAAGTTGTTTCTTTTCAAAATCCGCAGTTTTCTTCTCAATGTCTTTGATCTTCTTGAAATTAACATCAGCTTCTATATCAACCTGCAATTATTTTTGGTGTTTTCTTGAGAATATGAATGCTTGTTAGTGTACAAGTACAAAGTTTGCCATTTAATTCCATCAATTTTTAAACTCAACAACTGACGAATCAGAACACAGCTAGGAATATGCACATGTCCCAAAAACATGTGTCGTCCCACAAATGTGTGGGATTTCATACCTTTACGTTGTTATTTTATGGAAACTTGGCATTAACATTCAAAGGGTCGGGCTTAGCAGATGGGCCCATTGCAATATTCAATCCAATAGTACTGTACCTTTTTGCCTATTAACATTACTTTACTGCCATTTTTTAAACCAACTTCTTGGAGTAGCTGACTGGGATCATTCAGTGATTTTCCTGTTGAAAATAAGAATCATTCATATTACTGTTATATTGTTATATAGTTGAACAGCCCCCCCCCCAACCTCCTTTCCTTTAGACACCCCTATAAGACACCCCCAATTAAGGAAACACTATTTTGGCCGCAGAGCTAGAAAAAGTATTACTTCTAACACTACAGCCCCTATCCTGGGGACACTTGTCCTATTATTATTCTTTGGCTTTGAACGGGAACTTCCCAAATCCGTATTCAGGAAACATGCGAAGGAGAACTAATTATAAAACTAATGAATTATTATTATTATGATGGTATTAAGATAAAATTATTAATGTTGGATATATGACAAACATTTTAAAAGAATTTTAAATAATTTTGAATTTATGAACAACTGAGTATTATTTATGATGTTTGAAATATAAAATATTTATGAATGTTATTTTGAACTCCTTGAAGGATAAAAAAATAAATAAAAACTTATTACCTTTAAATATAAGTTTTTGAGATTCAACAGGAACATTTGTAGCATTCGCAGCAGCATGTTTGAGATCGAGGACTGTGAGATCATTGCCTTCAGTATTATCTACAGAAATTTTGTGTTTACACTGACCTGAGTTTTGAAGGAGAAAATTGAACTTGTATCAGTTAGAAGGTAACACATACATATAATTTTCACAGTAAGTTAAAAGTTAAAAATTGTCTACATACACACATTTTCATATTTTTTTAGATCTGAAAAATGTTGAGCACTCTTTTTATTTTAGTTATTGAATACAATTACAATATACAATATACTAAAGCTTAGGCCTACATTGTTTAAAATTAATTAAAATTATCGAATAATTATAACAAAATAGTAAAGAAAAGGAAAAGCAATCTTACAATGCAGAATTATGAGGTCCATACTAACAATTTTTCCAGTGACTGAACACTTGTTGTTTCACACTTTAAAAATCTCTGCCCTGTCATAAAACAAACAAAAGTCATTAAGTAAAATATTGAAAAACTTGAAATTATTACTGGGCAAAGCCTAGGCCCTAAGATATTCATACTGTAGGCCTATTTATTATCTCCGTGGAGGAACTCTCCGATTTGTTCAAAGGCTAGTTGCAAGGTAGGTGCTATCCACAATCAATTTTCATCCATCATGCAAGAACCACATCATTCAATAGATAGAAAATAACTCGGTGGAGGTGCTATTTTATTTAGACTATTTATCTAATTTATGCCCAGGTACGGACTTGCTTAGGCTATTTAGATACTGTAGGTGTACTAGTCTATCAAGAATCGCCCTAGCCTAATAGGCCTACCGAGGCCTAGGCCTAGGCTAGAAATCTGAGTGAGTCCACCCACTTTCCAGGCCTGCCGCGCAGTCGACTATCCATCCTGACCTTGCCTGACTCTTCAGTCTTTGGCCTGGCTGTGATCGGGTTTACTAAATGAAAGTAGCAAATTACAGATATCATTATTATATACAAATTGTACCTTGATATAGTAGAATTAAACCTTCATATAAATCGGTTTTTGCAATTTATGTTCTGATTGTTCATAAACTTTGATAATTGCTGAACCGGATAACATAAACTAGGCCTAATTCCTCCATGATATCATGCGATCATATCAATCAATCAATCAATCTATCAACAAATGAATAAAATTTACTGCAGAGCGCCCTCTTACGCCAATAAAAGTAAAGGAAAGGTCCTTAATACCTCCATGCTAGTACCGTACTCGCGCGAATAAGCGCCCCGTTTGAATAAGCGGCCCTATCGAATAAGCGCCCCTCATAACGAGAAAATTTCCTTAAGCGCCCCTTTTGAATAAGCGCCCCCAATCAATCCTGGGACTGTGGATGTTGGCATGATTTGAGGTGTGGAGTGGAATCACATTCTCCTTTAGTCAATATCAAAGTGAGGATAGGCTATTTATCTTTGACAGAATGATAAGAGCTCCCTGGACAGACAGATATTCCAACTTTCATCTTCTTTCATTTGTCTATAGTTTTCCGACAATTTGCACCTCTAACACATTCTCATCCAAGTTTTCAAGAAAACCTGCAATGATCATGCCGTCCTGCTATTCTCAATCGACCGATGGCGAACAAGCTAACCACCACCACTAATTTCATCTGTTATTCTGCTGTTATGTAATACTGTACTCACAACATTCTTGTCATGAGAAGCCATGCTCTCTGGACGATTATCTTTTCCGCCGCAGCACCATTCGTAATTTGCGGTTTCCTGATGTCCTTATTTAATAGTTTTTCATTCAAAATGTGCCTCTTGGATTTAATAAGTTCTCATAAGAACCCCTCGATTTTCATCTATTTTCATAAGCGCCCCCTCAATTTTCACTCTGTTTTTATAAGCGCCCCGTTCGATTAAGCGCCCCGTTTGAATAAGCGCCCCTCAAAAAGTGCAAAAAATATTTTAAGCGCCCGGGCGCTTATTCGCGCGAGTACGGTATTCGTAGGAAAAGATCAGATTTATTTGCTAATAAGCAGACCTACAGTATGCTACAGTCGTTACATTTCTTGAAGGTTTGCATGGCGAAAAATCATTAAACTTTCGGTACACCATGTGTAAAAATATGGTTTTGAGGTAAAACTGGTTGATTGTCTCGATTTCTGTTTGCAAGGACCACCAGTGGAAAAATAAGTTTTACTTTTTGGACTTTTTCTTTTAATAGTGTCATGTTTTTCTGCAATTTTTATTTTGTCTTTTGCTTTCCAAATCGTTTCTTGTATGTATTTCTTATGAATTTGATTACGAATAAATTCAATCAATCAATCAATCAACGTTTCAGTGAGATTTCTCCTCAGGTTGTCGTCGACAGTTTTGGGCGAGGCTACTGATTGGGTCCGTCGAATCGGGGATCTGGAAGTCTTCGTGAATGTGTCGAGAACAGTTCAGTGTAGCGATTTAATGGTTTCCTTAAAATTGTTAGAGTGTTTTCATTGCAAGCTGCGTAGCAGTCCCCGACGCAATCTGGAATGTTCCGCGATTCGACCGACCAATTAAGCTTGGTTTCCGTAGAAACAGTCACCGACAGTTTGTCGACTTTGCCGATTGCGTTGCAGGCTAATCTGGGTGCCTAATTCCTGATTGCCAGGACAGCTATCAACGCACCCTGATTCGTCTGCAACGAAAGAAAAGATAAACTAATTCCTCCATGGCTGTACTGTGTAGCAGTCCCCGACGCAATCGGGAAAGCTTCCCAATTCTACCGACCAATCAGCATCCACCAAAAGCTGACGTCGGCGATAGCGTGTAGCGATTGTATGGAAACCAAGCTTCATAATGTGTGGGACTGAAGAACAACCTGAGAGATGAGAAAGACTATTGGATAGTGGTCGTGAAGTTGGAATTTGAGAAAACAAAAGAAAACGAAGAAGGAATGTGGATGGAACAGACTGGATACAAACAGGGTACACCTTATAGTAAAGGATTTCAGGGGGAGGTAGAGAACCTCAAAGGAGGCAAAATCTGAAGTATGATTTTGATTTTACAATTCTACAGTAGAGCCTATAAAAATGCACAGGCTTACAGTATTTACCAGCTCCACCCGCCACCCTGCCTATAACAGATCATGCATGCACCGTCCAAGTAGCTTTTTTTTTTTTGGTCCCTCTCTCGCCGCTTACTTGCAGTGCTGTGCAACAATTAAAAATTGCTTTGAAGCAAAATACGACTATAAGTTGAACCAACTTTCAATTATCATGCCCTGGATCTCGAAGTGTGCCCTATACATACAATATAACGCTGCTAATTTTACACCACGTGATCTGTTGAATACAGTGACGCACAGTAAACTGAGTATTATGGGTTGAGTAAATAACGTTCATTCATGCGTATAAATATTCAAAAAAAGGCACAATGCTCAAAATAAATACCCCCTTTCGAAGGTCAAGTGTTGGTTGCCATTGTGACTAGAAAATAACAACCTGTGTCTGAAAGAATTGTGCTGTTAAAAGTGCCTGATTTGAGAAGCAAACGGAATCAATATAATATTGCACGGTGAGTAGAAAATGTGGACTGTTTTACCTGAACGAAGAGAGTACTGTATCTGATGTATTTATCTGGGCTGGCCTAACTCTGTAGCCGGGGCCTAAAATTAACTCTGAAAAATACCGGGACCGGGGGCGTCCATGCCCTATCAGAGATTCGATTGTTTTGTTTTTTGGTTTTTTTTTTGTGTTATTTGTCGTTGCTTAAACTGACGCCCGTGCTTAATGATAATGATATAGAAAGCCCCTATCAAGCCGAGCATTATGCCAAATATAAAGTAACTACATGTGAATTCTCATGTAAAGCAGAGATTATTATCAGTGGTAATTACATAGGCCTACGTATAATATTTTTTATTTAATTTGCTGTATTCAGTGTTCTTATTTTTTCTCTCTTCTTTATTTTGTAAGTAACTTTGATATTTATGTTCCAGTGGCCTGCTGGCAAATAATATTATGTAATCTTCAATAGGCCCACTGTCACAGTGAATTGAGTTAGAACGGTAAGTAATACTTGAGGAATAAATTCAGTATTTAATGGCTTAATTCCTAGACACTTAGTTAGGCCTATTAATAAATATTTTGGCAGATAAGAGTTGGTGGTACGGACCTAATTGACATTATAGCTCTTATTTAATTGAAAATTCGTATTTTATTTTCTAAAAAACACGAAGGTTTTTTTTTTGTTTTGTTTTTTTATTTAACAGACAACACATTATAAACTCTTAAGATACATAGATACAATATTCCAAATTTATATTCATCAACAGTCAGTGCGAAATAATATCCTGCAAATTAATTGAGATGCCGCGCCATGGGGACCAATCAACTTATTATGGTTTAAACTCAGCAGAACCAATACCATCACCTTACGGTAAGTAGGCCTATGCAAATAATAATTAAAACAAAGCAAAATTTGATATATATTATAGCACTCAGGTATTTTTTTAATGAAAAGACAAAAAAAAATGATATTGATATAAAACTTAATATTATGTGTCAAACGTTCGTAAAGTCCTACTCGACAAATCCTATAGTCAAAAAAGATCATTTTCTTACAGTACTTTTATGATGGATAATTGCACGATACGAAGATACTGAGGTACGCCCTCAGGTGGTCGTAGGAGTTCTCTGCACAGTTGTACTGTCCCTCTCCCTGTTTTATTATCATTATCATCCCACACCATTCACAATCCCCATGATCATTATCATATATTTATTAATTTATTAATATGGAACAAGGGATGTCAAAGAAAGGTAACAGTCTTTAGAGCTCACGACGCTAATACCAAAACAACGAATAGAGTGTAAATTATGATTAGGCCTCAGCTATCTTGCATATCAACCGTCTCGCATCGTGTGGGACGGTCCCGCATTTCAAAATGATTTTGGATGAAACACGCATTTTGCAGAAGCACATGCGTGATCATAAATTTGTCACGCATTAGTACAAGTCTATGCGTGATAAAAACGAATTATCATAAATTCGGAGGAAAATGTATTTAAAATTAGAATTAATTGATAGTAATTGTTATTGTCGTGATGGAATAATAGACAATAACCGGATTTCCACGTCAGGTAGGGCAAAAAAAAAAAAAAAAAAAATTACACCTACAATAAATTGGTTTTATTAAAAATATATAACGGTCATACAGTGACAGAAACTGTAGTTAGCATCAAAGTATCGCAGTCAGACAAAATGCAGTATTTACGCATTTAAAATCTCAGGTTGGCTATGAAATTCGTTGGAAGCTAAGTTAAGTTTTTCCCTAGTGTTTAAATAATATAGTCATCTGCTGCCATTTTTACATATTTAATGTTTATCATTGTTCTTTTAAAGGTATATGTAGCGATCAGCAATTTTGGTTTGTTGCACATCGTCTGCAAGAGGATTGGCGGTCACTTGCAGTAGTATTAGGAGTACCTCAACGAGATATCGCAATTATTGCGAAATCACATGCTACGGTGGTAGATCAAACATTCGCTATGCTACAGAGCTGGAGATGGCGGGCGATGAAATGGAGACCTGCAGACGAGGCAGCAGCCCAACTTATCGGTGCGTTGGCTGAAGTCGGCAAGAGAAGTCTGGCGGAACATGTCGAACAACAATTCAAAATGACTCAAAATTTACCGTGATAATGATTGGATGAAACTTAGGACTTCAAACATTCTTAGACGATAAAGTATGAAGGAAAATATTTATATGTCATCCTCGCCCCCACCCCCTCAACCTTATAGCAAAAGGGTGTACTGTACTGACTTTTATTTAACTTGAAACGTGGGTAGGAATGCATACGGTATATCGTAGCTTTCAAATAATTATTTGTTAGATAAGAATTAGCATTATGCAATCTCAAATGGACTTTGCCCTTAACATCACTAAGCCTATTACGAATTTAAACATATTTTTTTGAAAATAAGAATGGTCAAGATTACCATTTTATCTTTTTATATGTTTTGTGGTGAAAAAACCCTCAAAGTTCTCGTAAGTAATCCGATCACTCGAGTAACACCGAACCCAGAGATACACTTATATAATTATACTAAATGTCTTTCACCCCATTGTTGTATTCTGATAGTATTCTTACTTAATTTGTATAATAAAATGTTTATCATTGTTATCTATAGTGTGCCAGGATTTATACAATGAATATCGACTCAATGCGCTTTTAAAATTAACTTATTGTTTAAAGTAACTTTAGTTACTGAAAAAAATAATCTATTAAAATGACGGCGTTGAGTCATAATTGTCTTGGTTTCACAAGCTTACGAAATCGATTTATACTGGATTACGTCATCAAATGGTTACGTCATCAAATCACAAGCCAACCCTGCACAATAACATCTTTATCACAACACAGGCGACCCAATAAATCTACGATCATATTAATTCAGCTAGTTATAGGCCTGCATATATTGTTTAGAATAGAAAGATTTCGCAACCTTACAAAAACGATAACGAATACGTCATTATCGTTGTCGTCATTCTTCGCTGTACGAGCTAAATATAATCCTTGATTCGATTCATGCAAAGGACATGAAATTGATGACCGTATTCGTTACCATTTTCATAAGCTTGCGGAAATCGCTATTGCTGTAGGTACGAATGACGACGATAATGAAGATGCGAAATCTCCCCTTTCTCACACAAATATTTGTGCCATATGGATTTGTCATTGTTTTTTCAACATTAGCGAGTATCCGGGTACAATAATCAATCATCGTTTCGACTGGTTAAATTCTTAACAATTAACCCGTAAAATCAGGATGTATAAATACTGTAGCGGTATTATTATAAAATAATAGCACAGTTATGTAGCTTACTCAGATGTACAGGTCTGTAAAACAAGTATAATACACTTTTGGGCCTATCAATTGTTTTAAATATTGCCGCTGCTGCATTATGAAGTGCTCTTCCTCTTGAGATTAAAACCTCATCTTCTGTCAGTATGTTTAAGAAAAAGTTAAAAACCTATCTCTTCTCCATTTCATTTCAAGTTTTTTGACTCACATTTAAATTGTTTTTTTTTTGTTTTGTTTTTGTATTTTAAACATTTTTCATAATCTTACAAAAATTGTTAGTTAACATCAATTGGTAGTTAATTTGCACTTTGAATATTGCCATTGTCATAGCCCACTAAACATTGCATTCTTCCGTGGATATCGGCGATACATATAATGATTGTTGATTGGTTGATTGATTGATAGATTGATTGATATATTGATTGATTGATTGATAAAATTATCAATCGTTTTGACTAATTAGTTAAATAGGCCTACTTAACATTTAACCTATAAAACAGGATGCTTATATATGCTTTAAACTAGTTTATAATTTCAAACTGTTTCATTTTCATTTCATTTTTTGGTTCCAAGAACAATCAAACAAACAAAAGCGTATTGACAGAGAGGACAAAAACAACTCAATTAAACGGACATGGTTGCAAAATTTAACTAAATCTGTCTAGTGGCTCTCTGATGTTAGTAAGAACATGAAATATCATAATAGAGTCAATGTAGATATAATCATTATATATATATATACATATATACATATATACATATACATTATACATAATACCTGTCTCTTATACACATCTAGATGTGTATAAGAGACAGGCACTGATCTCACTAGTGGATCACATAAACAAAAAAGTAGAACAAAAACAAACATAAAAAAAATATACAGAAACTTAACTAAAATAAAAAAGAACCAATTCAAATGAATTAAAAAGAAGGCAAGAGAACAGAGGGTGGTCAGAAAGATATAAT
>NW_022713172.1:491077-520391 GCF_011630105.1 Anneissia japonica
TATATACATACATATCTACACATAAACATATATATAAATACATATAAATATATATTATATATAAGTATATATATATATATATATATATTATATATATATATATAATACTTACAAATGAGACATTAAAAACAATTTCATATTTAACAATACATAGGCCTACTCATGGAAAAACTTAAAGCTTTTCATAGGAAAGTTACATTAGGGTGAATAATTTAATTTTAAGTGGAAATTGTTGAAGGGTCAACAGGAAGTTCGTTGGAAATGCATAGGCCAAGGAGGATGGGGAGAAGTGAGCGTGGTCGGGCGTCTCTCAAATGTCATGATGACATCACACAATGACCATAGGGCCTATACTGCCCCCCCCCCGCCCAATGGCGAAAGGGCATAACTGATATTTTTGGCGAAATTGAGTTATATAACCTAGTGGGGTCAGTGCATCATGTTACACATGTTGACACAAAAAAATTGTAAAAAAAAGTGTCCCCCGGCCTAGATAGGGGCATGGCAAATGGGCATAACTACACAATTTTCAGTAAATTCCCAAGGCAAAAGGGCATAACTACAAAGATAGGCTGTAATACCTGAAGCGTGACGTTCTTTCAACAGCCAACCAATCAGAAGAGAGCTTTCTCCCTGGTTACAATGAAGGTTGCTTGTTAAGTTTTATTATTTTTATTATTCTTACTGTTTGTGTACTCACAGTTTGTAAATAGAAATTTATTAAATAGTATGATTCTTGACAGTAGCATATGTCTAGTTAATGTTCATGATAAGTCTAGTTAATTTATGCTATATAATCTTGCCTTACTTTGAATGCAAAGAGTTTAATCTATGGAAATAAATCTATGGGAAAAAAATAACTGTTTAATAAAAATAATTAACCATGGCAGAATAACAATTCACATTTTGGCTAGAAATAATTGAGGCAAAGAGGGACAACTAAAACGATTATTTAGCAAATAAGTATGGCACAACTACAACGTTTATTCAGCAAATAACCATGGCAAAAAGGCACAATTACTTCGTATTTTTAGCAAATAACATGACAAAAAGGTATAACTGCACAGTTTACTCGAATCAACTGTGTTCACTAAGCAAACAACAACTTACTTTTCCGTCTAAATATAAATATATAATACATAGTCTAAATATTTGATTAGAATAATTATAAAAACAATAATATTGTAATCATTTTATTATTACTTGAATTTGGATCATAGAAGAATTGCTAATAAAAATAATAATAATAATAATAGGCCTAATTTATATTGTAATTACATGACTTAAAACATATATTTATTATTTTACTTTGTAAATAAAATTAAAAACCAATTTATATAAAATAATTGTAATGCTTGTTTAACGTACACATAGAAACAGTCACACGCGCATTCTAACTAAACAACAGTTCTATTTCACATACGGTACGCATACGCATGCATCCTTCACGCAGTGTGGCGTAACGCCTATGCGCTCTTGTGCGAGGCCCCAGACCCCTAGGGGTCCATAAGGCCCCTACCCACAGGGTCCTCGATCTAGCACTTTGAGCCAAAAAGGCTTTGTTGATACATAACACTTAACAGCATACTATTGTCAATTTTCTTTCTCGTTTGTATATTATTTGGTTAGCTTATACAGAAACTTAAGGCACACCATGACTATATATTGGCATACATCATTGTTTGATAATTTGTAGAGAGCCTTATTATTAAGGCGTTTGTTGGTTGTTTGAAGAATGGATGGATGGATGACGTACAACATAGTTTTTACCATTAATCTTATTTTGTATAAACATACTTGCATTGTATTCCATTTCATACAGTATTTGTTTATTTTTTGATTGATTTATGTATTTATTTACTTATTTATTATTATTTTTATCAGTATATATTTTAAATATGTTTTTATTTTAAATTATAATGTAAATGGAGGTCAGCCTTAAAGTTCTTTGAACTTAATAAGCTTCCAACCACACCTACGTTAATCATATTTAAGTAATTTTGTCTATATTGAATGTACAACTGTATAATATGATTTGATGTGTGTGGAAAATAAACAAACAAACAAACATATCAATTAGCCTATGCTTTGTAATTCAAACTATGTCAACTAGTGGCTCACTGCTCTAGCTGAAGCGTTAAAACATTTAAATGAATAGAAAAAAATATTGTCCAGGCAAAGAAATTCCATGAAAATCTTTAGGCCTATGAAAAAATGGAGTGATGTTGAAACTGAACATCATTAAGATTTATTTTAAAGATACGGTCATTTTCTGAGTAACGTGTCGAGTTGTCTCTCCAGACAAGAAATATACTTACTTACTCTAACCCCGATTAGTGCAGTTAACATGGACGTAAATGATAAACCCAACAAACATCAAGCAAACAGAAGCAAAATGGTTCTTTTCTTGAGGCATGCTACCAAATCCGATATTTGCAAGAGTCATAAACGAGAAGTGAAATGAATCAACGAAATTCCAGCCCTCTATGATTAAAATAAAAAAGGTAAAAATTATAACAAAAAACACAGTTGTTAGCAGAATTACCCAAAGAGGCATTGATACTTGAGTGACGTCATTCTTCCGTAGTTCCCCATTCGCTTCATCAATGCGATTAATTTGCACATTACCTACTGTTACCTCTTGGGGGCGTGGTTCTTCAGTGTCGCTCGAGAAAGTAAAATCATCGTTTAAACTGTACCGTATCTTAAGTTGTATTTTTTCGAGAATGTCTTGTGCATGTGTAGGTAACAACAGTCCAAAGAGGCAGTCAGTCTTGGTCCAATTTTCAAAAGAAATGCATAAAGAATTACAATGCCAATGAAAGCGTATATGGTGCTAAACAGCTTCCCAGATGCTGTTGTAATTGTTTCACCGCCTTGTCCTGAAATTCAAAAATGTAATTTAATACACACATACATTCATAAAAGATAAAAAAGTTTCCATAGTACCCTCTATTTTTCATATGTATGCCTAAATTCCAAATTCAGAATTTTCACCTCCAGAAATGTACGTACTCCCCCCTCCCTCCCTCATGATTAACCAAAGCTTACCAATAAGCAAATGCTAAATTGTCTTGTATTATATATAGAAAACAATACATCAAGAAGGGGCGGAGATGTCCGAAAGGGGGTGGGGGCGATTGACATACAACACTACCCTAGAGGGGAGGATAATTTTTGTTTTGTAGACTCCTGGAAATAACCTCTGGGGTGTTTTGGACGATCAAGGTCAAGGTACCAATGTCAAGGTACCAATATACTTGAGTCATGCAGTATAAAAAATGTATACCAGTTGTTATATAGAATGATCTGCCTGTGACCACAGAAACTATGTTATAATATAGTTAAGTATCAGTTTGCCGTTACTTGAGACATTTTTTACTGGTATTCAAACCCGTACTCACCCCACCTACCATACTTAACTGGTGTGTCGCAATGTTGTGAAAAAAAACCCCTACCTAGATTATTGCTAGAAAAGCTCGTAATATATATTGTTGAGACCCTTGTTGATAATTGATAATGTGATCTATTTTAATGAGTGGACATAATTCATGAATATAAACTGGAGGATCAGACTATTTTTCACCGGACACCCTCACCCCTCCCCCAACCCCCAATAATCTTCCACCGGTAATCCCCCGGCTATTTTCCCCTACGAATATTTCTCTCGACTTTTCGCCCATACCTTAATGCACAAGAACTATATCAAGATGTATTTGTATGATTAAAGCCGGGCAAGACTCCAACCCCGCTCCCTGTGAGTGCTAGACTCTGATCGTTATTTAAAAAAAAAATCTCCGTTTCGCGCGCGTCGTGGCGTGCGTTGTCTATAAATGCGTCGGCTCAGTCAGTGCCCGTCTTTAATAATTATACAAAACATTTAACATTTTTCTTATCTTGTTACTTATTTTCAAGAAAGTTGTTATTCTTACGACGACTTGATTTAGTGTATTAGATATCAAGACTGAAGTTTAAGGTTACCGTTAAGCCACCTCCACCAATCATGTCACACGTAAATCAGTAACTAATGTGGAAAGTAGAGGGTTTTGTTTTTTTTTTTTGAAAAAAAAATGTAGGAAAATAAAGCGGGACAGTCCCGACTGTCCCACTAGCTGGCTGCGGTATTGACGAGAAATTGAACAGGAAACGGAGTGAAACATTCAACATGAATGTTTGTTCCTGTCCTAGTGTTTTCATTAGCAGCCTGGTTTCCTGTCGACGTAAGAAGGCAGATCGATTACTTCGTTTTATCGTAACAAAATGCGATTTGACAAGAAACCGATTGCGACTGTGCGTTGTGAAATCGACGTAACGTAAGGTTAAATTGTCGCAAAACAGTGCTGGACAGGAAACCGACGTATTGAATTTTAATGCCATAGGTCAATTTTCCACGATTTGACAGGAAACCGCGACTCAGTCACTTATGTTTGAGTGACCACGCTTGTGTTGCCTTGTGTTACGTCTCTTACGAAATTTGACTCCAAGTCAACTTTCGTAAGAGACGTAGCATTATGAACCAGAAATCGTAATAAGCAGCCAATCAAATACGGGAATTATGACGTAGACTTTATGACGTACCATGCTTCGACTTGCGAGTTTGTCTTACAGTAGTAAAATATAAGAAAATGTCCGTGCTTCTTGCTCCGTTGAGTAGTCTACCAACACATTGGATAACACATTGTATACAAGGTAGCCTACCTCTACAACTTCTTTTATTATTATTATTATTATTATTATTATTATTATTATTATTATTATTATTATTATTATTATTATTATTATTATTATTATTATTATTATTATTTTTATTTTTATTATTATTATTATTATTATTATTATTATTATTATTATTATTATTATTACTGAAATGGAATTCGAAAATAAACAGGTATTTGTTTCAATTAGCCTACAATTGCATAATGCCAAGCGAATTGTTTAAAATTAAATCTGATGCCAACTATTCCTTTCCAATGGTTGTATGATATATTTTTTTTTTAATAGTTAGGTTTAAATAATCGGGAGAAATAATATATTTTAAATTGTGCAAATAATAAGTACGAAACAAGTGTTACAATATGCTTTAATAAATGTATAATAGCATAATATATACTCATAGGTCGACACCTTTTCTTATAAGAACCAAACAATTTTACCAAGGCTAAGGCCAATTTCAGGCTCAACATGTTGTAATGCCTATATTTTCTTCTTATTTTACACACTTTTTAAAGATAGAAAATTGTTATTTCACAGCAATATATTACTGTACTTTATTACAAAGGATATAATTGTCACACCTACTGCATGTAAGTACAAATAAGGTTAAAATAATTTGTTATTGGTTTTTTCTAAATTAAAAAAAATAATAATAACCGTATTTTTGAAATTTTACCTCAATTTGCTCTTATTTTTAAAGCAATTCCAGAATCAACGTTCTTAAAACTGGGGTTATAAAAATAATGTTTTCTTATAAACAAAAGTGTATCAGTTACACACAAATACATTTGTGTCAATGGATTACTGTAGCACTGCATATTATACAATGATCGTATAATATACTGCAAAAAAAATTAGTTGGTCGTTGCGAAATTTCAATGACAAGTGTAGTAAAAATAAAAATAACAAATTTTATCACAAACCCTATGCAAGTTGGGCATTTATACAGCAGGATTGAGGACCGCTTTATATCTATTTTGTCAATTAGGGCTAAAGTG
Organism: Anneissia japonica; assembly: GCF_011630105.1. Classification (NCBI taxonomy): domain Eukaryota; kingdom Metazoa; phylum Echinodermata; class Crinoidea; order Comatulida; family Comatulidae; genus Anneissia; species Anneissia japonica. The sequence goes on from NW_022713172.1 coordinate 496,789, forward strand.
TACCGCAATCTAACTTTCCCGCATACCGAAGTTCTTTTGTCCTATCTTTCTCTCAAATTTAAGTGGGTGATAAGCACCTCGAAGCCGTGGTCTATGTCTAATGCACCCGAGTTTCCCAGAATCAAAATTTGGTGGTATGAAACACGAATGTTCAGGGAATCTTTGAAGCATCGTTTTTTTTTTGTTTTTTTTTGTGAAACAAAATAAATATTTACAAACATCAAATAGGCCTATTTGTATTTTAATAATGTAACTTCTTTGCAATGATCCATGTTATTATTGCTAGACGGTTTGCTAACATTTTCAGTATCAGCTCAGATAGAGAGGAGAGGCCTATAAATTCGCACGAAAATCCTGGGTACCAAGGGCGGGATTAGTGGGAAAGAATGCAGGCAATTGTAAAATACTACAAATTACGTCATTTTTTATGTCGCCTTATCGCAAGAAAATTTCAACTCAACGTAACAGTCGCAAGCGCCCGTTTAAGACTCTGGATTGAGTTCACCGTGGTAAGTTCAACTTTTGTAAGCGGCTGAAAATTGCTTATTTAGCTGCGGCCCAACACGATCAACGCAAACGTCTACCAACCCCTGTCGGGGAAGAGCTGGCGCACTACTGCAACCCAACGATCGCAATTTATACAACATCTCGCACACACGTTAGCAGTGATGCTCGCACTAAACAGTGTTTTATCCTTATAATTTTGAGAAGACATGCTTCAAATTGTACTTTCGGCGCTCGAGATTTGATTTTTCTCCGACGAACGATCTTGCTGAAAAAATTCGACGACAGCGGGGTCCAAGCGGAGAGTCAGTGGTCCCCGACGGGGGGTCCTTTGCCCCTGGAACCCCGCTAGCGCCGCCCCTGGTAAAAATATGCATATGGATGAAAAGCTTTGCTCGAAACGTCGTAGGATTTCATATACTGGCAATGTCGTACTTATCGTAATATTGAATATTACGTACTTTGGTAATGGTAGAACTTTGTGAAGCTCCTTACACATTAAAATCGTCTCAAGACACTGACAGTGTCAGACCACGAATCATTTTGAAAAACAGAAACGAAAAACAAATACAATAAAAATAAAATAAACAAAAAAGCCTTTCGAGTAATGAAGTGCGACGGCGGTCAAAAATGGCATTAAACAAACCGCATTGAACACGTAAGAAAAGAAATTCGCACTCCCGATTTTGAGATCGCGTCGCCACCACAACCATGGACACGCAACAGGTACACCGGCGTCTGCTGGGCTCCATTAGCTTCCAACTAGGATAAGCCTCTATCTGTTTATTTATCTATTGTATTTATTTATTTAATTATTTATTCATCTATCTATTTAGTGCACCATCTTACCTAGTAGAAAGTAAATTGAAGCAATAGGACGCCGCCACTCCATACCCCCATTGCCGATCGATTGATTGATTCTTTATCCAAATTGTCTTCATAGGTACTTAGAGCTTAGAGCATGTTCAGTCGCTACGTGTTGCATTTGCTAGGTTGCCAAGTTTTATCACTGTTCAAGAAAGTGCTCCCCGGCGAAATACGCGGCCTCGGCAGTGTTGCTTTTATCCGGTGCTTCAATCGCAATAAAAATCGGTGCACCAAGTAATATATAAATTGTAAGCACAACAATAGGCCGAAGTTTAGAAGTATTTGTGTAACGGGTTGCGCACTGCTTTCGTGTAGTATTTCCTTTATTCCAATGTTGGATGTACAGTAGGGGGATTTGTCTTGGTAGCCATCTTGTGGTGCAGTTTCACATACCGAACGATATAGAATTAGATTCTTGGAGTATACAGACGATTAAGCAATAATAATATCAACAGTAATCTTAAAAATAAATTGATGTGCTCTGCGGTCCACTGCTTTCGAAATCGAATGTAATGAAAACTTCCTTTTTGCAAAATATTAACCTGTCTCTTATACACATCTAGATGTGTATAAGAGACAGTCGTTTTATCGTAACAAAATGCGATTTTTTACGGTATTACTAAGTTGTAATATTACATATTTTTATATATAAGAATAAATGTAACTTCACTTCATTTTCTTGTACATAACTAAATTAAATTACTATTATATCATCTATTTTTTTGTAATAATTACATTTTTTATCTCGATTTTGTAAATCTTAATTTAAAGTATTGTTAAATGTTTATTCTAATTCTAATGATCGTTGTTTAATGAATCTAATTTTATCGTAATTTTGAATTGTTATTGTACTGATTGTCTTTTTTTTTTAATTTTTTTAAAATTCTTATCTTTGTAAGTAATTACTATAATTAATACCTTTGGCTTTGTATGATTGTTTATTGTTGTTTTTTGTTTTGTGAATATTGTTTGATGCAGCTTATTTGTTAGTTTGACGCAATTCCGTGCAATGCTACAATGTCAACATTTATCGTTTTAATAATAAACCAGTTTGAATGAATAAATAAATGATTGGAAAATATAGTTGGCTCACAGCTGCGATTTTTCAATGACTTACTACCTAACGATAGATTTTCTCGGCAAATTGTAACGATTTAAGGTTTCCGTTTAACCTTAATACAGGAAAGACAACTTTACATTCAGTACATTGACTATCTTAAAAAGTGGACACTTTCCGATTTGGGTGGTGCAACATGCTCCTAACATTAAATTTCTTATTACCATGGAACCACCATTTTCTGAAGTTGCAAAATATTATGTTAGACTTAAATTTTAAATGAAAATATTAATACACAAATTTTAGGCCTGTTACAGTAACGTAAAAAAAACTATTAACGATGTCCCGTATGAATACGGACTTTTTTTCAATTCTTTTTGAAACAATCAAAAATTTGTGTTGAAAGCTTACTAAACCAACATATCGATTTTATTTTTTACTTTTTATTTATATTTAGGTTATTTTTGGGCTTCTTTACTTATTTTTTCAAACATTATATTTTGGAAGAGGAGTCCAATAATGTATAATTTATTCTATACAGTAACCATACATTTTTATAGTCTACCGGTTACCATTTACTAGCATAATAAATGCACGGACAAAAGCCAAAAATATCAGATTTTAAGACTAGACATATGGAAATTTCAAGGAATCTCCAATACCATTGTTTTAGAACGTGATTAAGTCTGCTGGTTCTCAACTCGGCCCTCGATCGAGGTTCAAAAACTGACCGCATGTTTTAAAATTTTGACTGCGATATAGGCCTATCGGAAATTATAAAAACATTTGTTCAATCGTGTAGACTCGGACAAAGTATTATAATTATTTTCTGAAGTTCCACCCACTAACGCACCTAAGGGGGCACTCCTTGTGGGAGATTCGTCATGTGTTTACAAGCTAATAAAAAAACACATGAAAATGAAATTCATTTCCGAAGACAGATAATGAATAATTAATGCCATTAATGGAAATTAGAAAACAAAAGGTTACATACTATATCAAATACTTAAAAATACATACGATACAAAAATACAAGCGTATCATCAAGATAACAGTAGCAGGCACGGATCGGATCCAGTAGGCGAACAGGAGGGGGCACGTGTCCCCCCGTTTTGCTAAGTTTTAAAATGTCAATGCATACATTGAAATTAGCCCTACTCACATTACCTATTCTGAAAAATGTTGTGTGCGCCCCCCCCCCCTTCTCCTCCTCACCCGGTTTGAAAAAGTCTGGATCAGCCCCTTAGAGGCCTACGGTATTCGGCTATAATAACATTACACATTAGGCCCTCTCCTGTAAAGACCTGGATAGGTTTTGCACTAGGTAGAAAAGAGTTTCTGTGAAGTTTCGTCATACCAGAAAAGAAATGCATGCCTGATTTCTCTTGGGGGGCGTCAGTTATGGGGAGTTTCTGAAGTTACGGAATGTTAACAATGCCGTAGATTTGTATGGATTCAAATTTGAAAAAAACAAGAAAATATTAATAAAATATTTTAAAAAGAGAAAATTAAATACACAAAGAATGTAGGCCTATGCCTATAATTCCATTAACAAGAATTCTGTTTCCTGGATTTTTTAATTCTATGCTTCATTTACACACTCATTCAGGGTTTTACTAATTCTTCTGTTGTGTTTCTGTCTAGTAAAAAATAAAAATATTCCCCATCAAGTTCCTGTTTCTGTTACACGTCTATGACAAAAATAGGTATGAGGTCATGGCTAGCATTTGCGGGAATTCCCCTTTAAATTCCCAGGTTCTTGCTCTTCGATTGGCTAACTACGGAAGCAATTATTGAGACAGCCAATAGGGAGCGTAGGTTCTACCTCACTAGATAGGTCGTTACCACGATCAGCGTGACGAATAAGTAATGGCGATTGGTAGGCGTATTGTGTAAAAACGTATTTTTAAATTCTCTTTTTTTACACTATTTTCGGCAGGTTCATATATTTTACTGGGTTAAATTCGTACATTACAAATCTATTGAAGTTCTGTGTGTGAAATCAGCATATAATATGCAGTCCTTATCGGAAAAACCTACACTAAAGACTGTTGTAAAGGCGGAAGTTGCTGGACAAGAGACACTTAGTAACACTGGCAAAAGTAAGTACGGTAGTCCTCCCATGTTTGATGGAGCTATGATATTATTATAATCACTGGTGGTATTAACTAACATCCTCATGTAAAACTGAATTGTGAGTACATAATTGATGCTTATACATAGATATAAAAATAAGCCACGTACCAAAACAATAGGCTTTATTAATTTCGTTTTGCTAGTGAATCAGGGAGATCCGCTCACTTCTGTTCATTCATGGTCTAGCTAGCTAACTATAACAACTCCCTGCTAAGTCTAAGCCTAGCTGCTACAGTGTAGTAGGAGTGAAAGAGTGAAGTCCTACCAGGTAGTAGTAGGAGTGAAAGAGTAACGTGAACAAAACTGTAAGTTTTCTAGGTTACTATTCATTGTGTTTTTGAGTTCCTGATAGCTAATGTTTAGTTGCTGATATAAACAGTAGAACTTGAAGCTTTTATTTTCACATTCCAAGAGCCTGAGAGGATCGTATGTGGTGTGTGGAAGTAAAATTACACACCTCAATCCTACGCAGAGACCGTTGAGCCGTTTGTAGGTACTGTATATATGAAGCCGACCCAGTTTCATGATACCAGTTTCTATGCATTGCTCACAGTTGGGCAAAAAAAAAGATCCACAGTCAACAAGCTGTCCAACGGCATATTATCACCATACTTTCCTAGTGACCCTGCAGCAGCAAATTAGGGCCCGTTTATATTACACTCTGAACACGGATTGACGAACACGGCTTCTCTGATGTGTGTAGTATAAACAGTCTGGATTACGTGTGATTACAATACCATCTGGACAAAAGGCTACTTGCCGAACTCGCCAAAATTGCCGTGTTGGAAGTACCAACTTGTAGCCTCCAGGCATAGGTTTGACCTCTCTTGAAACAGTGGGTGGTAATTTAATAGCTTTCTTGCTGTTGACAGGCGCCAACAAGATGGGATGAGCTTTTATAATAGGCCTACAACCAGAATGATATAAGAAAATAATTATTGTTAATAAGGCCGTTATTAAGCAATAATTTTATATCTTAATTTACTGCTGAGAAGGCATAATATATACCTTTCACGAAAAGAGTCTTTTCCGAGGCTTTCTTATCCGCCGAAATCATCGTGATACGCGCCGGAGTGCTGCCAGTCTACCTACAGTATACCCTATTCTAGGCCTACCTTCACTTCTTCATTTGAATCTCACCAACAGGGCCGCTTCAATGCTTTTGTTTTATAAACACTAATCTTTTAATTAATCCTTAGAACAAACAATAATGCATCTTTTTAGCGCCAACAATCTTCCTATCTGCCCCATTAGCCGCCTATTTATCGTCAGACGCGGGGTGCTAACTACAGTTTATTTACCTCCCATGGAATTTTTTTCTATCCAATACAATGTTTTGCCCTGTACCAACTCATTTCTTCTTGTTACTTGGCTTGGTTCGGATGAAATTATTAAACTTTGTAAAGAAATGTCATGCTGACTTCGACCTTCTGTCCCACAAGGCTTTTCGCGAGCTACTTCACTTCCTGTCTAATCCGTGTTCAGATTACATGTATAAACGTAAACCTAACACGGATCGGCCGCGGGCAATGAAATACGTTACGTAACGGCAGATCCGTGTTTCTAGCAAGTGTGTAATATAAACACGACCTTAGTTAGAGATTTCATTATAAATTTCTACATTCACAATGTTCACACACACCCCCCCACCCCCAATCCAAAAGCAGTCTACACCTCTCTCTTAATCCTATTTTTGATTAATTTTATATGGACATTTTTATTTCATCTATGGTATACTGTATTCCTTTTTTATCTACATTTTAGTTACATACTATTTGTTTATTACATTTTATAACATTTACACATTACATACTCATATAAATTATCTTTATTTATTCATATTTTATTTTCACAGAGCTTTTGTTTCCCCTAGTGTGTTTTATGGTTTAATCTAATCAATTTTTCATTTGAAGTGCCTTGACCATTTCTTTGAAATGAGAGTGAGTGACTATAAAAAATGTTTTGTTTGTATTACTCACTGTACAAATATTTGTACATACAGTATTGTCTTTAATAGGACACAATATCATACAACAGGTATGTATTGAGAACATCAACAGTAATATTGGTAATATCAGACACGTAAAAAGCGGGCCTGGGTTTGCATGTTCAGCTACAGTAAACCCCTTTTCAAGCTAATCTTAAACCGAACCATGACTATAACTTCCTCCCCCCACCCATTTCAAATACAATGAAAATAATAATAGAATTTACAATAATATTAATAAGAATACTATGCTTCATCTCAAGTGAGCTTCTCCGACCCCCTGCCCCATTCGATTTAATGAGCAGTGGCATCACAAAGGGGTCTAAAATTCCTCTCCCCCCCCCCAACTTCCCCGGCGAAGTACTATTTCCACTTTGGTGTATATCGACATTTTAAATAAGTATTTTAATTTTTATTTTACATTATAAATAATACTCCTTAAAAGGGCCCAACCTAGCAAATGTACTGTAAGCCTTTTTTTCAACGTAGATATCTTTTCCAGATGTAGGAAGTCGACCATTTATCACATTGTTCAGCTATAATAATCTTTCACCCCCTCATTTCTGTTCTTAAATTAGTTCTCACACCTGTCATAATTTTGGAATTTTACTTTCTTTTTCTAAAATAATAATTATTATAGTACATTTTGCCACAGCACACATACAAAAACTATTGTTACATCCAGTCTTTAAAAAAATCCCAATTCTGATTCGATGTTTTTGTCTTAATTCAGTTCTTACACACCATTAACATCCAGCTAGAATTTAAAGGAAATTTTTTTTTATGACTGATGTAACAAAAGCCACTGTTTATAAAAAAAAGTTTCAAATAAAATAATCAAAGTAAGCAATGTTGTATTTTCTGATTGCTTAATTAAGATTGGATGTTGATGATCTACTGTATTATCTGATCCTCATACAGAATAAAGTAACATTTAATCAGAATTAGGAATTTGTCTAAAGGTCGGTGTAACAATAGCAACTGCATATAAAATGAATGTGTAATTAGGAGAGTAATTCTTTGTTCTAAGTTTCTAATTTACTTAACCTATTTACCCTTAAAATATACAAAGTAAGCAACGTTTAATTGTATTTTTCATGTTTATTAGTTCAGTGCATGTGTAACACTTTAGGAAAAGGTCACGAACCAGGATGTATAATTCTGTTTCTCATGTGGTGATGAACATTTTCTGGGAACTTCCCTAATACTTAGCAAGAGACTTTTGATCGCCGTAGTTTATACATTTTATTGTATTTCAGTTATCCCCTGAGAGGCACGTGAATGGAATTTATGTACATTATTTTGGCCCACATATTTATATTTATATAGTAGGCCTATTTATACTCATGTGTTTGGTACAAGAATGCAGTACAATAGTTTTGGATATTTTCTATAGATTTCATTTAGTTTCCTGTGCATTACTGTACATGTAACCACAGATAAGTTTGCTAAAGACTCATCGGTATGCTAATTATAATAGCAGGAATATTATTAATATTATTTTAGAAATAGTAAAAGTAGTGTGTTTAATATTATTATACTGTAGTAATAGTACCGTAATTGTAGTAGTAAATTATTAATAGTAGTAAAAGTAAATAATAATATTGTAGATAGTCACAAGAGAGGCACGTGAATGGAATTTATGTACATTATTTTGGCCCACATATTTATATTTATATAGTAGGCCTATTTATACTCATGTGTTTGGTACAAGAATGCAGTACAATAGTTTTATAGATTTCATTTAGTTTCCTGTGCATTACTGTACATGTAACCACAGATAAGTTTGCTAAAGACTCATCGGTATGCTAATTATAATAGCAGGAATATTATTAATATTATTTTAGAAATAGTAAAAGTAGTGTGTTTAATATTATTATACTGTAGTAATAGTACCGTAATTGTAGTAGTAAATTATTAATAGTAGTAAAAGTAAATAATAATATTGTAGATAGTCACAATACTAGTATTTTCTTTACTTATTTAACTTACAGTACCAGATTATTTTGTGTTCTTGTTTTAACTGTTATTTTACTTGGAATAACCCATCTGTAATGAATGAAATTTGATATTAAATGATAATTATTTAAAATAATATAATATTTTTAATATATCAAACACAGTTATATCATTATATTTTTATATTTTATATATTTAGGATTGTTCAAGCAATGCCTAAACAGATTTGACACAGTTTATTTATAACTAAATAACCACATACAGTCTATTGTTATTATTGTTATTATTATATAATTAAATTGTTCTTGGTACTATTATTTTTGTTATTGCTATCATTATTGGTGCCATAAGCTGAACAAAGATGGTGGTTAACACGTTGTTATCTTTTGGAAGAAATAAATGTTTATATGATTTGATTTGATCTTGCAGATGACAAATCACAAATGAAGATGAAAACAGACTTAAAACTTCACACAGCCCCAGACTTTGATCCTGGTTACAATTCTCTTGATAGTGACGGTGGATCACCAATATCATCGAGCAAGAAGCCATATATGAAGATGTCGAAAGAAGATAAGGTCAAAGAATGCGCAAAGAGTCCAAAGTCAGAACAATCTATTGAACAAAATCTTGTTGATAAAATTCGGCGGAGAGCTGCATCGATCGGGGATGATCCATCAACACCAACAAGCTTTCTCCAGCTTCATCTGGAAACGGTCAGCAACCAGAGAAATAGTAGTATTGAAAATAGTGGCATAAAGGGAGAAACAAACAAAACCAGTGCTCAGATTTCTAAGGATTTAAAGTTGGATGAGAACAAGGTAAAAGAGAAAAAGAGCAACACCAATGATGAGGAGGTGAATGCACTGGCTGATAAACTTAACAAAACCGTGACCCTAATTCCCAAAGGACTTCATGAGAAAAGAGGTCATGATAGAATACCTGTTATTCACCGTCAAAATAACTTATACGCTCCACTGAACCAGATTCCTCCTATTCTGCCCGTTACTAGTGATGGTGGGGAACCAAAGAAAAGATGTGTATATATTCCTGGCGGCAATGTTGTTCCTGTTGGGTCAAACTTAAAACCACCATCGTCACAAAGAGGAATGGTTCAGAATGTTTATCAAGATCCAAGATTTGCACCACAAATGACAGCTAACCAATGGAACCAGAGCATTGACATGATGTTTCAGCAGGCGCAAGTACCAGGTCTAACCTCAATTCCAAATACCCAGCCTAGAAGACCATTTGAGATCTCATCCTGGCCCCATCATGATGACTTTCCTGCTACCAGCATTCCAAGTCAGTTCCAGTCTGCTAACCAGTTTTCTCAGGAGGCACCGGTCATCTCAGTGCAGACAGCCTCAAACACAGGAATTGTGCACATAAAGGAGGAGCCACCAAGCCCCCTAGCTGCTCAACACACTCAACCTAGTACTTGCCAAGTGTATGTAGATCACAGGAGCCCTGAAGAAGCTATCAAAGATATAGTAGAATACTTGAAAAAACCAGCTGGATCACCTTCTCCACATTCAGTTCCTTCTCCACAGGCATCAATAAGTAGTCCCTACAGCCAACCAACTGAGCAGTATTTTGTTGATCCTCTGACTCCACCACCGTCGGTCGGGTCATCATATAGCCCAAATTCACCAGTGTCTGTGATGTCAGAAGAGATGCCAGTGTCTCCTCCCCAGGTATCAAGCCCAACACAGGTACCAAGCCCACAACAAATGGAGCCAGTCAGAGATGATTACACGATGGGAATCATGGAATGCGAACAGGAGGTTAATAGATTGAGCATCCAGTGCCTAATGGAACAAGATGCCGAGGACAAAGACACGTAAGTTCTCACAACCTTTGGCATAAACTGGAGGGCGGGTGCATGTGGCAGCCAGTTGAGGCAAATTGTGTTTTCCAAGCCCAGTGACATGCTGAAGTCATAATCATCAGCCAGTTTTGTTTTTGTGCTTAGTGGGTTTGATACCATCCATTACCTCCCCAAAAAATGGTAACCACAGGACTAAAATCAAGGTCAATGTATCATTTAAATTTTGGAAAGCCATTTGAAACATCTACTTTATTTTGGGCTTATACTGTATTTTTGCAACAAAGTAAAATAAATATAATCAACCCTTAATTTTTTTAGATTTTGGGTGTGGGTAAAACAACGTTTCCTTGTCTTTAATCAAAGTAACTCTAGAGGTGTTAAGACATTTGTGGCATTGACTGAGTACTATGTAAATTAATACTGTATTTGAACATAATAAGTATTAGAGCAGAGTATTAGCTGATAGATAATGTTCATGCTTTTTGAGCTGAACTCTACAGTACAATCCCAGATATCATTGGTTTTTTAATTGGAGATACTTCTCAAAACAAAACCACATGGGAGTTTGGTGAGATAAGGGACAATGTGTCTGCTACATGACGGTGTTACCACTTTACTGTGGATAATGCTGCAGGCCCCAGAGGGCCAGCTAAAATTGCAAATTTCAATTTGAAGTAATTGAGGTTTAATTTAATTTAATTATTTATTTATCTTTCAGTTGCCTTCATGTAGTTGTGACACAAGGAAGATACAACCTAGCTATTGCAATTGCTAAAAAACTTTCTCAAGTACCTGGAGCTCTCAATATTCAAAATAATCTTGGACAGGTAGGTTTACCGTATGCTTTTAAAGATGAATGTAGATATACAGGCTGGTATTACATTTTACAGACAGTGGCTTATCTACAGAGGTGCGAGGTGGGCGCACGCCCACCAAAATGGATCCTTTAAACCTACACATTGTGATTTTGTAAGTTATGAATTCATCACTTCAGATGTAGGTGCATTTGACACACCTTTTGATATCAGTTGGTGTTTTATTGGTAATAGTTTATGATCTCTCCTCTAGACACCCGTTTTCCTTGCCACAGTCGTGAACATGCCTTACTTAGTCATCGAGCTGATTAGTTTGGGCGCTGATCCTTCGATTAAAGACCGTTCTGGGTGTACGCCGATGCACTATGCCGCAATGAAGGGGTTCACAACCATTGTCAGAGCAATCCACATTGGACTGCAAAATAGCAACAGACTGCAAGATTTTGATGTTGATTCCAAAGATTATGATGGTAAGTAAAGCCCTGTTCAGGCTATCAAATTTATTTGACAAGAACATGTGACATGCCTAAATATGGTCATGATGACATCACATCATGACCATATATAGGCACATCATGACTATATATGGTCATGATGACATCACATCATGACCATATATAGGCACACTGTGACTAAATATAAACTGTTTTTTTGTCAAAAAAAAGTTTATAATCTGGACAAAGCTTAAAAGTTTACACCTAAATTGATTAAAATTATTATAAAATAAATATAATTAAATATTAAATAACTACTATACAGACCAGATGAAACTATTCAAACATAGTATAGTATTAATAATATTAATAAACATAATGATAGTGAATTGTACAGTACTTAGCTAATTATTAATCAGTATTTTTCCTTCTGAGAAAAAAAGTATGTATATTCTCATTTGCAGGAAAAACACCTCTTCATTATGCCATTGAGCATCACCAAAAATTTGAGACTGTGTTCACAGCTGAGTCACAGTGTGCAACTCAGATTTATGTGGAGAACAAGGATCTTGTTGCTATGCTTCTCTTTATGCATGCATCGACAACAGGTCAGGTGAGTCTGGGGTGGTCTTGGACAGGTAGTCTTAATTAGTCGATCATAGCTTTTATCTCATAGGGTCAAGAAAGTAGCGTTGACGTTGCAGCACTGTTCCTACCAACCCTTTCAACACTATACATGAAAATTGAGTTTTTAGAACTAAAATCGACATGGCTCCACAATAAACTTGTGAATAAACTCTATAAAGAAGAAGATCTCATAGACAGTCTTACGAAAGTCTGTAAATGTAAGACCATTGGTTTATCTTAACTATTAGACCGTGTTAAGTATAGTTAATAATCACTCTCCCCATAGCAATTATGGAGTTCAGTTGCTTTTAGTTGTGAGAAAAATAAAAACTTGGCTCTGACACGATTTGAACCTAGGACCCTGGATATTGGAAGGCCAACATATTAATGTTTACTGCCATGTGGTTGGCGCATTGGTTGTGGCTTGGACTCCCAACCTTGAGGTCAGGGGTTCGGAACTCTCGCTGTGCAAGTCACTTGTGTCCTTGGGCAAGGCACTTAATCTACGTTTGTCTTTCTCTACTCAGGAATATAAATGGTCGCCAGAATTCACATTCTGGTGACCATGTTAACCACCAAGCTATTCAACTCTACTCCACAATATAAGGACAACATGTCTATAAATATTATTACCGACGTATTATATATAACTATGTATCTATGTCTTTTCTTTAGGATGGAAAGAGTGGCAAAACCCCACTTCACTATGCAGTGGAACATCAGAAGATTGACCTTATTGACATCATCTTAGAAAGTGACCAGTCGTGCGTGAACAAGCAGACATTCGCCGGGTGTACACCTCTTCATTTGGCTGTTGGTCTGAAGGCGGAGGAGCCTGTCATTGAAGACATCGTCCGTCGGTTGATGAGGAATGGTGCGGACGTGAGTAAGGAAAACTTTGAGAAGGAAAAGGCCATCGGAATCAATCCGAAGTCACATTTGTCTGTAAGTTTGTGCTGTTATTGTTTAAAGCTGTGTCCACACTATCACAATTTGTGTGATTTGCCCTGATATGGGCATGATGATGTCATATTACACCCAAATATTGGCATATCACATTTATTTGTCACATGAAATTTGATAGTGTAGACCGAGCCTTAAGATTTCGTATGGATTCAGTTGTCACTTTTTGTCATGCTGTGGGCTTGTTTGAACAGAGCTGATCTACCTATTGAAAAAAATTATCTTTCAATGTGTTATATATAAGGACAAACAACATTTCTATAGAAACCGAAAGGTCCACTGAATAATCTGCAGATAAGAAAGTATAATACATAATTCAAGTATTGAAATACACGCCATCGAGTTGGGATTCAATATTTCAACATTAATTATGTCATCATCAGGAATGTAGAATATTTCTATAGGTGATTGGTTTAGATGGAAAATTTAATATCATATTGGTTTGTCTTCTAGTATTTACTATTTATTTATTACAAATTTGACACGATACAATACACAGTGGACCAAGAACATATCCAGTGAATGACATGGGATAAAACCCAACAGATGGTGGTTATTTCTAAGACCAGGTCAAAATATAATATTACTGAAATTGCAGTATTTAAAAAAAAATAACAATACCTGCTTGGGCAGTTTGTTAAGCTTATGTTTCTTATCTTACTTGCAGGTGAGAAACCTTCTGTCTGGGCGGAGTTAAAGCATAAAACGCCAACAGCCGAACTCAAATAATGCTGTTCAGATGTTAATGCTGTTCAGATGTTGTTTTTTTTTTTTAATTTTACAACTTGTGTAATATATAATTGATGGTTGTTGCAAAATATTGCAACATCACTTTTCCATTTAAATCTACAATTATTGTAGAAAATGTTGTGTAACTATTGGACATCTTTATTAATTTTTGAACTGCACTACTTTTTAGCAAATTATAATAAATAATGATTTGGCATTAATAAGAGGCTTTTTTTTTTTTTTAAATCAGAGCGTATGTTAAGGATAATTTGACTTGACAATGTTATTGATACTAATTTATTAGCAAAGAATAGTTTGATATTTTGCAAGATGAGAAAAATGATTCATTATGAGCCTACCTACAGTATATAAAAATTACATTACTATCCAATACTGAAATGTTTATATTCCTTATTTGCTTAACAACATATGGGCAAATCACACAAATATATAATATTAATATTTTAATGATATTCTTAATATTATATTAATATTAATTTACAGTTAGGTAAAAATCCCATCAAAGCATCTCAGATTTGATGTGAACTTTATTGTCATAATCAGAACAATGCAACATGAAATTTGGTTCCTTAATATGCTGAGACTGGATTGGTATAATTATTCTTAATGCCCTAAAAGGAGCAAAGTGAGGGGGGGGGGGGTCATGGCACAAGTAGCATGTGGACTGTTGGTTCTTCAGGTGATCACAAAAATCTAATAATTTTATAATTTCATTTAATTGTTTTATAATTTTTTTATCTTTGCATATCATTTTTTAGGTTTTTCTCATATATACATTTATTATCATGTGATTGATAATAATTCAATATTAAGCAGTAACTTAAGAATATGTTTTTTAGTCGTAAAATGTTGGTAGAGTCCACAGGATTTAGAATGAGGAAAAACTGTCTATCACCCACTAAAATTTTACCAACAAATAGCCAAGTAAGATAACTTAATTAAAACTTATTTTAAGAACTCTGAAAATATTAGTTTATCAACCACACCCATGTTATGTGGAGACTATACTCTCATATGGGGCTGAGGTAGGTGTTGATTCAAACCATGAAAAAAAATACTGGATCTGCCCCTAACATAAAGCCGTAGCTGATAAACTAAGGTCAGAAAAGTAATGGGACGGTCAGGGCTTCAAACAGAGGGAAAGTTCCTTGTGTCCCATCATAACCCTCAACTTTCACACCCAATACTTCAACATAATACCCCACCCCATACCATGGGTCAACAACCTATTTAAAACTTGTGTATTTCCTGATATTCGACATTCCCTCTCAGATCTGTGAGTGTTTCTATCAGGTTACCATAATGATGTGTATGATAATGAAAACCAGCTTTAAGATGCTGTATTAAATAAGAGATGACATTGTAAATAGGATTTATAAATGCATTCCCTAGCATTAGAAAACTTTACATTTACGTAATTTTAAAGAAAATTTAGATAAGATGCAGTGAAACAAGCTTTGCTGACTTTACTAGTTCAGATAATTATTTGCAGCTGTATATAGCTTTGAATTTCGATCCTATTGTTAAGACAATTCTGTCCCATACAATTTAATTTAATTTAATATTTATTTTTGATAATGAAAGAAATTCCATTGAGGTTAATTATCATTCTGTGTTCTATGTTAAGAACTATGTTAATGCGTAGATTTGGACAAGAATAATAACGTCATTATATTTTTACGTGAACACATTATAATTGCGTGGGAAGCCTCTCTCATAATAATGATTCTACGATTACTTTATTAGAAACATTAGACACCTGAAGAGTAATTGGTGTGGTAAGATAAGTGTGTAGCGAAATGTACTCCAAAAACAAAAAAAAAGTTGAAAATTTAATAAGTTTGATAAAATGCTGTTAAGACGGATTTTAAACATCAAATGTACTTACTGTAGTAATACTTTTATATTTAAAACATCGATAGACAGTGGACAAAGAAGATGATCAAAGGTCTATTTTTTAATTCTGTCTATCAAATTTTACTTGTGATATACATATATGGATATGGTTTGACATCATCAAGCCCATATATGGTAAAATAGTTGATAACTTCCACTGACATCTTGATAATTTCCAAGAGCTAGGCTAGATGTCGAAGGTTAAAAAAAAAATTGAACTTCGCTAATGTTAAAGTGTGTTGACCTTTGTTTTGTAATATATATTTTCATTTACAATAATTTATTGGAAAATCATGATTAAAATTTTATAATATTTGTGAAAAATAGTTTTAATTATTGCACTAGCATCCATGCTGTTTCCGTCATGGAGTGTAATGTGGGTGCTGTATCTCCTGTTAGGTTTTAGTGTCAAAACTCTACCGTACTTACGACTATCTGCACGCAAACTTTCGGAATTATGTGAAATTATGTGATAATTTCCAAGAGCTAGGCTAGATGTCGAAGGTTAAAAAAAAAATTGAACTTCGCTAATGTTAAAGTGTGTTGACCTTTGTTTTGTAATATATATTTTCATTTACAATAATTTATTGGAAAATCATGATTAAAATTTTATAATATTTGTGAAAAATAGTTTTAATTATTGCACTAGCATCCATGCTGTTTCCGTCATGGAGTGTAATGTGGGTGCTGTATCTCCTATTAGGTTTTAGTGTCAAAACTCTACCGTACTTGCGACTATCTGCACGCAAACTTTCGGAATTATGTGAAAATTCTAACCACCACTGTTTATGGGATCACCATCTCCTCACCGGTGGAGAAGTCCCTATCCTTTAACAATGCACCTTAACTCCATTATATAGGGAACATTCCATTAAGGGACCATGTTTGTGTGTGATCAGTAATATAGTGTTTCCACTGTTAGTACCGGTATGTGTAGGTAATGTGTTTTACTACTCTTGTGAAGTGCGTGGATAATACCAACATGACGTTTAGTTATGCTGAGTTGTTTAGCAACTTGTACAAAATAAAACAATGACTTTCAAAAGATAAAATACAGTTGTTTATACAGGTAATATCTGTATGTGTAAAATATGTTGAAAACACTAGTCCTTGCTAGTAGATGTGTAGTAATATGTAGTATGTACAGTTAATTATAATATTGCATTTTCTGATAAAATGAAACCCCATAATAAATGAGATAGATTTCTTATCTTTTAAGGATAGTTCTAAATTGTTGTCAGTAATAATATAACTGGTCTGTACAGTAAATATGTCTTTTTAGCATGATTTCATTTTGTCGGACTAGCATGTGCATACTGTACCATTCTTCACTCCACTGGTGCATACTGCAGGTTACTTTTCCACTTTTGTTACCAAGAATTTAATGGCAGCTTTCGTCTCTAATTAGAATGATTATTGCAAAGATATACAGATAGTTCTTCGTCCTAGGACACAGAAAAGTGTGGTAACTGAAGAGGTCTCCATTTTCCTCGTGGAACAGCATATAAGACTTGCTTCCAATTGCATAATTTTATTGATTAGACTCATAACCACTTAATTATATTTTTGGGAAATGACCTTTATTCCATTTACACAAAACAAAATCACCAAAACTCAAACTTAAAATTTAGAAGGGAAATGAATTAAACTGTAATATGCTTTTCGAATTAAATACCAAAGCTGCTAAATACCAGGTACAAAACGTGGTCTTTAATTGGAGAGACACCTGTACAAAATAACAAATGGTCTCCTGAAAAATTTGTTCTCTGGCCCTTGGAAAATTTCTTCTTACTCCTAATCTGTCATCCAATGGTTTCTATATTTTATCACCTAGTTTAGTACTATATTTATCTACCTACATTGATCTACCTTAGGATAAATGTATTAATATTGTTATTTATTACAGTATTTATTTAAAACATTTCATCGCTCATTTAAAGGAGGTCATGCATTGTTGGAAGGTTTAAATAAATGCTTGCGGTACACTACGTACAGTAGTTCTGAGAAGAACTGTTGTTTATGTTTTGGTGTCTCGGCGTTTCGTTGGGTTGCTTCAGTCGCCAAAAGGAGAATACTGTAATACCTGCAGAGAATCTAAATAGGGAAATATGTACGGTATATTATTTGGAGAGAATGAACAATGTGTAGGCCTATTTCCCTGTTTGGATTATCGGCCTATATTATTCAATTTTTAACGACTGAAGCAACTCAGTCAAGACGTCGAGACCCGCGTCGAGACGCTCTCAACAAAAACAATTCAAATTTAAGTTAAGAGTTAATAATATTAATTTATTTAATTAATAAATTAATTTATAACAATAGTCCTTTACAGCAGTCCTTTTCCTTATTACCAATCCACAAGAGTATCTATTGTAAAAACCCAGTTTAGCGAATGCCAGATTGCCGAGTCCACTTTGCCGAAACCCAGTTTGCCGAATGCCAGTTGGCCGATTCAAAAACCATGAATACCAGTTTGCCGAAAGTCAATTAAAAGCAGTGAAACATAAAAAGAGCATGAAGTGCTTAATCCTTCATTTTATTTCGAATTTTATCTGATAATCATGCAATTGTTTTCCAGTATTTTGCCTTTATATATATATATACTGTCTCTTATACACATCTAGATGTGTATAAGAGATACGGCTTCTCCCTGACCCACCCATCTACCCATCTTGTGTTCAAAAGCAACGTACTTTGTCTAAGTGTGTGTGTGCTCCTGTGAACCCATACTAACCGATGACACACCTGTGAAGACACACCTGTTTAGAGATGACATACTCGCGAACGATGACGTCGCCAGTTCTCAAAATAGCTTTAAACAGTGAGAGCTCCCTCTATATACCCCCTGGTGAAATATCTGAGCTATAGGAATTTTTCTAAGTTCATAGACACACGTTGTGTGTTGTAAAAATAAGCAGCAGTATCTTGTGACATACTCGTACTCAGTTATGCAGTGGCCTACTCAATGTTAGGGCTGTTGCTAAACATCCCTTGCTTACTCACAGATATACTCGTACTCAGTTAGGCAGTGGCTTACTCAATGTTAGGGCTGTTGCTAAACATCCCTTGCTTACTCACAGATATAGCATTACACACATTTTTAACATAAAAAAACGAAGATTAACTACGTCACCACTTGTAAGGTTTTTTTTCAATGTCATTGGTTGTAGCTCCTTCACATGTATGTATGTGTGTGTGGAGGAGATGGGGGAGGGGTTGGTGTTTTTTTTTTGTTTTTTTTTTAATTAAATTATGTTCTTTTGGTTAAATTATCCGGGATTTCAGTCCAAGAAATTTACCTGTTTTTTATGAAAATTGAGAGAAAAAAATCTATTCGTGTACATAAAACCGATATTAGTTTCCAGTTTTTCGTGGAGCGTTGAACCATGCACGCTGTTTTTTTTTTACAACATATGAAAGTAGGCCTAAGTTCTTGTTCTATTTTACAACTGAAAAGGAATAACTATAAATAAAGTGAAAGCTAAATCAATCATGTATGTTGTTTAACACAGACAGTGTATAACACAGACAGAGTATAGCCTAGTTATACACTTCGGAATATTGTGTATATTGTTAAGCTATACAATAACGTTGTTTCTTACTATTAATATTTGAAAACCTTTGAAGGCTGTTTTGATTGGAATCCTTCAAATGCATATAATACAAGCAATATATAGGCTTCAAGAGCATGTTAATAAACTATCTATTATTTATTGTTTTACTCCAAATAGAGTGATGGCGCCAGTAGGCGAGTGAAATGCGATTTCAAGGAAGACTTACAAACGCAATTCACAGAAAATAAATCCATAATTCTTAGATTTGTAGCCCCTCATTTTCTAAAAAAAAAAAAAAAAAAAAAGATGTTCGCTTATCAATATGATGTGGCGTAATATATTGTCGACCTCGGGTTACTATCTTAATGACTGCTTTAGGTCACCAAAATGGAAATAACTGTTCCATCATCTATGATTATTACTAAGTGTGTACAGCCAGTGTTGTAGATAATTGTTCAGTAACGGGGCCAGTATTTTTTGTTTGTATTCGCACTCAATTATGTTTGCATGTAAAGAGAATAATGAATAACTGAACATTTCAAACCCTCAGAAATGTTTGGAATATCTTTATACTTCAGACTCAAAACATTTAACATGAAATAAATATAGGAGAGAGTGACATTTTAAGACTGATACTCAGATAATTAGGCCTCTCTACAGAGCAATAATTCACGGTCTAACAATCCAAAGCCTCAGTTTTTTGGATACTAACGGTTGCTGAAAATTGATTTCTTCTTGGATTTATAATAGAGGCTGAGAGTCGGGGCTTGAAAGTGCGAGCGGTAGCAAAGAGTCTCAGTAATATGGGTGCAAAAGGGCGAACCCCCTTGAAGCTCTAACACCTTCGTTAATTTGAGGTTGTATCAAAGAGTACAGTATAGAACAGTTTTATTCGTTGGTTGTATACAGAGTGTTGATTGATTTTAGTATTAAATATAGTAATTGCTTGATATGTTTTACAAAGTCCAATATATATAAGGCATTTTAAGTTATTGATGAATAGTCTTCTAACATAATGTTTAACAAATGAGTGTTATTAAATTTATATTTTTTGTCCACTAACATTAAAAATTAGGGTTTTAATAACTCATTATGTAACCACCTGCACCATACGAAAGAGTCGTATTTGACAAGTTGATCACAACAAACAAAATAATGGAACCATTTGAGCCAATACAATTCGAACCTTTAGAAATCAACTTTAAAGATAAAAGGCTGAAAGATCATGCTCTAATTGAAAAACAAAATTGACTGGGCAATACTGACTGTTAAGTTTCTGATTATGAGTTTTATGATGGAATGTAAACCGCTTAATCGTGATAAAGTCAAAGCGTCGATTTGGCGATCATATAACAGTTTCAAAAAAATTGCCTGGTTGTTATTTCTCAAGCAGGTATTATGTTGATATACATCACTACATGACGAAACAAATCCAGAAACTGTTGAAAGTTCCAAGGGGGATCGGTACTGCTCCACTACCTGGGCTTCCCAGCTTGACACACCGCGTGCTTAATAAGAGTGGTCTCCGCCTACATTCACTCACGGGCAAATCGTGACGCAAACACTAATAATATTAATAAATCAACAGCTTATAACAGTTAAAAGTCCTTGAATGTTAGGACGCCATGATGGGAACAAATTACAGTACAGTACTCCAATCCCTTAGGCTATCGTATTAATATTTATAGTTGCATTCACAAGTGGAAAGGGCGTGGTTAACCTACATGCTTCGTAAAATACAGACGTGTCAATTATTGACATCCTCACCCTCCATTGGACACACGACATTGAAAAAGTTGGTGGGCGGTGGGAAATATCAATATTAAACAATCATTAAACAACCATTTGTCATTTGCCTGTATTACAATAAAACAAATTGTAAAATGTAATGTTCATAGATTTTGAAAGAGCACAGCGAATAATGTGGCGTAATGCAGTTTTATATATTTTTAAATATGTTTTGTTATTTTTTTCAGCGCATAGAGACCATGTAGTATGCTTTTTACAAGTCCCCAACGATGATTACCATTATCATTAATAACGGAAACAACTAGTAATAGGCCTACATGAGTGAACTGAAAAGATGCGTTTTAATACTGCACTTATGTAACAGATAATTGACAAGAATTGTATTATCATTCTAAATGTTAACTTAAATATTATACGCATTCACAGTTCGAATATTACATTTTAATTTTCTAGCCTATACTGTATTACTCTATCAAAGATTTTAGCTTAGTGTTAAGCCGGGACACTACGGAGAACCCAAAGCGACTTGGACCGCATTTCCGACGCCCTGAAAGCCAACATCCTTAATATTACACACTGATTCGACTGATCGGTTCCTGTAGTACTCTGATTCGGGTGTGAAAGTATGTGCTCTTTAATCTGCCATCGACAAGCAGCAGACAACGTCGCGTCGTTTCATACAGCGAAGATATGGATTCGACAGTTTGCGACCGTAACAACACGCAGTGTGTCCCCGGCTTACCTTTAATCTATTCATTATTCTCACAAATCAATCCATATTTTCTTTAATCACCTTCATAACTGAATTTATGAAATTCCATCTTCTGATAAACTGAATTGCAGTCACGTTTTTGACTTGCAACACTTTTATTTCGCTTCAAGGAAAACAATCAACTACATGATACATTACAAATCATTTCTACAAATCCATGCCATCGACCTTTCGAAATACAACATTCATATTTCAACTATGGAGTGGTTATAAGATGCAAAATGAAAATCGTGTTTAATACGATGCACTATCATTCAGCTCGAGGGCTTATATTTAATTGTCTGATCGGAATGCTCACTATCAAGTGAAGCATGAATGTATGACCAACGGTATGTATTTATTGATGTATCTGTGTGACGATCCAGCTTCTTATCCAATCAAATTGTAGATTCTATACATGTACATCGATGTATCTCATAAATATTTAAAGGTTTCTATCCTCTCTCTTAAACCTAGAGACTTAAAACACATTGTTTTTCATCATTTTACCAATTTAACTGCTTAAGGGTTACATGGCCTCTACATTTTCAATGATACAAAACCCTCATACATTCTAGATAGCTGTATTATGGCAGCAAGTAAGCAATTTTTTTTTATCATCATGAAATTTATACTTTAACGAATCCAATGCACCCTACTGTACATGTATGACATACCAATTATGCTGGTAAAATATGTTCATGGCTTTTTGTGCAAAGAAATTACAATTTACAATCCACGCTTAAACTATAGAATTCAAAGATTTTTAAAACACATTGTTTTTAATCATTTAACCAATTTAACTGCTTAAGGTTTACTGGGCCTCAACATTTTCAATGATACAAAACCCTCATAACTTCTAGATAGCTGTTTTAGGGCAACGAGTAAGCAGTGTTTTTGTGTTTAAACTAATTAAAAGATTTTTAAAACTTTTTGAGTGGTCCTTGTGTGATACATACACAAGTACTTGTACTACAACATGTATCCCCACTCGGATGATCGCTCAAAATCTCTCAGCTTGAATGTACCATAGGGGAGCTTTCGATTGCACGACGACCATAGAGCGTAGAGCGTAATTACGTCACTAAGAAGTCTGCTCATGCAAGAGCGTTACGTTCTCGTCGCGTTCCGGATTCTAATTTGGCAGAATCTACGTTGTACAGAGGGCGGTAGGACGATCACGCATGAGTGAATCCGTTCTAGCATCAAATCGTTGCGCAAGTCGAAATCTTTCTAATATTTATAATGAGAAAGGTCTCTCATCTGGCAAAATTAAATAACGAGGATTTACCAAAACAGTTCTGAGTTATCTCCTTAAATACCAATTCTAAATATTGTATCATCCATCAATCCTGTCACCTACTGCACAGATACTCTCGTTGAAGCTCTAAAGCTTTGTAGTAGGCGACCAAATCGGTCCCTTCGACACATATTGCCGTCCTTGCGGTCATTACCATCCGTAGTTGATCCTGGCTAAAATCCACTTCCCCGATGACTTGATAAAGACAATTCGTATTCGCTTTGAATGGCTCTAGTAAATGAGTATTTATCATTATATTATACACCATTTTATTTGGCCTAATTTGAAACAGCGCCGCCAACGTCAGGAATACGATCTTTTATGCTTGGGGTACAACGATCGCGACCTCGCTATATTTATCCTATTGATTGTTTACATCGTAGTTAATACTTACAGCTCCAAAATCTTATTATACAGTATATT
>NW_022713172.1:521509-523030 GCF_011630105.1 Anneissia japonica
AATGATTTGTTGCGCGCGCGTCATGGGGTTGCGTTCTCCATAGAATCGCGTCGGGCCCCGGCTTCCATCGTCATCGGGGAGCTATGGTCTTCAGCCTACATACAGTACTCGCCGTACTGTAACTGCACAGGAACTTAAAGGTAGGTAGGCCTACAACTAACCTTCCTATTATTCTTGCTGTCTGAGGCAACCTCTCAACACAAATCTCTTTGACAGTTTTGACACAACCGGACGGAGGTAGATTCGAGTACGACGACATAGACCAAACCTATTTTTCTTAGTTAGGCCTAGGACCTAAGCCGCAACTAAGGCATGAGTGACCACCGTACACACGACGGCAGCGTGTACCGGAACAACGATAACACACACATGCGACCGCCGAGCAGCCCATTCAAAAATATATAGCGCCCTCACTTTTATACCACCCAAAAAAGTTTTTACAACGTAAATAGGACTATAACAGAGGGTGAGAGCTAGTGAGAAAGAGAGAAGTTAATTGGGTTTAAAATGTATAATGAATAAATATAAAGTATAAAACCAAAAGAAGAGCATAAATTATTTGCTAAAAAGTAATTTTCTGTAGAATTCTATACTTATGAAATCATACATTGAAGCTGATGTTCCCCCGAGAAGATGGGTGGCAAACAGTTAATGAGAGAATTTTTACTAACCGGTTTACTCGCTTTAAGAACGTTTTAGATTAAGGTCGTCAAATACTCTTAATATTTATTAGGCATATATATTCAGCGAAATAATTAAAACAATGGAACATTGCACTGGATACAAATACTAAACATTGTCATTACTAAAATTGAACTTGTTTTTACGGTGATGTTTTAACGAAATATTTAGAATAGACACAACAATGGCGCCATATTGTAGATTTTATTTTAAATTTTATGAACATGATAGTTGTAATTGAGAAACCAACTACGGAAACTCACTTGGATCTCTTCATTTAACGTGCATTTTCTGCACGACTCATTGCCCGGTGAATTTAACGTGGTGAAATTATATTCTGTGGTGTATTATTCATTAATTTTATAGCTTCTTTTGCAGTTTCTGCAGTGGTTGGCTTCTTGCCACCTACCTAATTCAGTGAAATGAATACGCTACGCTGAGGAAACATTGGCTGTAAGAATTTTCAGCCCATCTGTAGTGTCAAACCGTGTTACGCACTGTTGCTTTTCACTTTAGCCATTCGTATGCACACAGCGCTGACAATTATAGCGATTCTTAACTCAACATTGTCAACACAACGTTTTCTCGTTTTACAACTGAAGATGATGTTTTTCAAGATATTATTTGTGGGCTTAATGGCCGGGGTGGAATTCAGCAGCAGTAGTCGAGTCGGTAAGTAACTAGTTGATAACAGGTTTATAAATGCAGGGAACAGTGAAACTGTTCCCTGATAAATGCCTGTGGGTTGTTTGAAATTGTATTAAGAGACGAAACGCCTTCTAGCCGAGCCGTGGATCCTTGAGCAAACGACGATCAGCGCAATGTTGGGGGGGGGGGGGG
>NW_022713172.1:523040-529159 GCF_011630105.1 Anneissia japonica
AACACAGTTTATCATATCCACATTGTAGATAATACTATAATACAATCTAAAATAAAGTAAACTATTATTATTATTATTATTTAAAATTACCACGGGTAAACACGGATGATGCATAATACCGTAGCTAAGGAAATAGATGGCATTGCGAATGTTTTTATAATGTTTTGATGCTCAAGACCGACCTACCCAAAAGTTCAAAAAATTCAGAAGAATTGTTTAATTTCTTTTCTTGTTTTTTTGCACTGTTACATCTTTAATCGTTTGTTATATGTGTATATTATTCTACATTATATCACAGAATACTATAGTATCTGTAATTATGAATAAAACTACTTCTGATAAATACATTTAAGTGCAGTGGCGGATCCAGGAATTATAAACAGAGGTGGCCAAGGGAGAGACTTTCTCAGAGGGAGGTCTATACCACTTCAGACCCATCGTGGTCTGAAAGTTATGATGGCTCCGTTCTCTGATGGCCGTACTCTCAGACTTAGAATTACTTTTCTCTTTATCTCCATTTTCAAGGGGGCTGACTGGGGCCCCCTTGAATTCGCTACTGGTAGTACCGATAATTTCAATCAAGATAAAACAATAAAGATACTTCGCTTTCAATATATTTTCAAGACATTCCATGAATAGGAAATTTTATAGTTTTACTTCCACATGTCTCTTAATATGGTTCTCAATTTAAATGGTAAAAATGCAAATGGCAATGTCTGACCCAGTAGTGGTGCTATCGGGGCGTGGGGAAGGGGAATTTTTCCCCCCATATCGGACAGGCTTAGAACGCCAATCGTCCAACGCCAAGCCGAAGTCGTCGGATCAAAAATAATAATTTTCCTATCCAATAACGCTATTTCGATTGCCGACCCCTAATATTGTGGTCTAAGAACACAATTTTGGCCCGGCCTACTGAGTCATAAAAATTCTTCCCTTCAACGCCAGGGATTTCTCTTCCGGTTCCCTGACAGAGTCTTAGTAGGGCCCTTGATTTGGATACCCCTATCGTACTTGTCGGCAAATTTCTTGAGCCACTGCTGGTCTGACCACATACAATTTTATATATTAATACGCACGTTGTTGTTTATAATATTTCCCTGTCATTATAGAAGAGAATCTGAACGGAACACATTTATAAGGCTCGACACAGGCTGTACAATATACAGTATTTCTCTGTTGAAATTGTTTTCGGTAGGATAGTTTGTCATCTATCCGAAGTTGAAAACCTCAGTTTGTATTTTAGTTCATATCATTTTACTCTGTTAGAAGGCCAACGCCACCGTGCAAACGTGTGTAAGACAAATTGAGCCTTATGACGACACGACGTCGTTTGATAACTGTCGTGTCGGGGTGGTCCAGTGGCGCGCGTCTCGTCGCGTTGGTTCTTCGGGGAATCGCGTTGCCCCAATGATGATCGTATGATGCGGTCGGCGGAGCAATGCGTGCCCGATTTAGATGTTTTTAGTGGATTTCAGATTCTAAGGGTGATACATGCCTCCCTACCAATATATGAAGTTATCATTTCAGATTTTTTTTAAGTATAATTGTCAGTTGAGTCGGTCAAAATAGCTCATTATATTGGCCACACTGTGGTTAAAAACCTAAAAAGGAATATTTTTGTCAAATTTCCTCCTCAGAAATTTTGCTACTAAAATTTATGAGCACCGGATCCCACCCCGGCTTTTCCCTGGCCCTAAGGTCCTAGGAGGCCTCCATCCCCCGGCCTTAGTGGGTTGACTCTAGCTATTTCCCTCACACACCCTTTCAAAAAATGGAATCTCCGTCTCTACTGAAAAAGTGTACGCATATACAGTCGTATCAATATGTATGTATCATTACAAGAAATTAATTTTATGTTTTTATATATATATATATATTTCTGTCAAAGTAGGCTTAGGTCGATATTTAATGATCACCGCAACTCATGCGATTACTGTATAATTATTGGTGTGATTAGTTTTACCAGATACCCTTCCAAACCAATTTACAATTGATACGGATTATTTGTGAATTTTGTTATCAGAAAATACCTGTACTTAATAAGTACGGGATCCAGGGGGTTCAAGAGAAACGTAACAAAATACAACTGGGTCCTGGTTTACAAAAGGCAAGCAAACCTAGGTTGGAAGATCAGAAAAACTAGGCTTAGCCCAACTAGTTTTCAATTAAATAAATTATACACACTGTTTTTGTTTCGCCGTCGTAATAATTTATGTACGAAAGTGCGTTCTTCAGGCCTATCGGTTCATCGATCCACGGAAGAAAGACTACATATCTAACTACTCAATGTTGTTGGAGTATAATAATATATTGCCTGTCTTTGATTTTTTTATCTCTCTATGATAGGCCTAAAGAATGAGATAAAATTACCTGACCTTTTTTCACGAGGGGGAAACCTTGAATTTTGAAGAACTTAATTAAAGGTAATTAAAAGATTCCTCAGAAGTCGGGAAAGCTCATTTCTCCGGCCATCTAAGAATCAAAATTTCCTCAGGGGAGGACCTCCAGACCCTCCCTTTTTTTTAAAGGGTTTTTTGTAAATTATTTTGAAACCCCCCCCCCCCAACTCTTTTAAATCCTGGTTTCGCCCCTGCTTATGGATATATTTATTAATTATTTATTCTTAAATATACTTTAAAATAATTTACTAGTTTTGTAAGACGATACATTATTATTTTATAAACTCCGGATTGTTTAGTTTAATATTACTGTAGTCACGTGAACAAACGTAGCAGCTGCAGAATCAGCAGCGGTAACGACGCGTCGTCGATGACGGCACAGCAGCAGCTGCAGCAGTAGTAACAGCATGCCAGCGGCGTAGCTAGGTGAGAACGGGCCACAGTTCCAGGCAATTTGAGGTCTCAGCAGCTTAGCTAATCAAGAAAATTACTCCTCTAAATATTTAATATTGGCCCTTTTTTCTTCAAAAATATTAACTTGGAAAACATTTTTAATTATTATTTGTTAGGCATATTTATGAATGTATGGGTAGTACCCCGGTGCTGTTTTCACTGGCAGCAGCATAGCAGCAGTAGTAGTAGTATACTAGTTTGTCTTGGTTTATCTCATTTGGAAAGAAGATGGTTTTGACTTATGAACTCATTGCATTAATTAATGCTTCATTTATCGTATGCGTGGGTAGTAAATCATAAGTAATATAATGCAAGGCCTACTGGATGTCATAAATTCTCTAGCGCCCACGATTTGGCCACATATCGATAGGGACTGATACTGAGACAATCAATACGACAGAGATCCACAAAAGACTAATTGCAATATAACAACAATAGAGTATAAATTTAGGTAATTTAATCTGGTGTAGGAATGCTTAAAATTGTCACCTTATTTTTACAGTACACCTCTTGGGCGATACTTTTTCTTATACCTCGCGAACTTATTTTTTAATGATCGTCGGAGGGGGTTGGGGGTGGTTCTGTTTTAGCAAATGGTTTTGCCATAACATCCAATTTTTAAAATCCAAAAATTAAATTGTATTATTGAATGTAAAAAGTGTAGGAATGGGATGGTTAAATGCTTTAAATTTATATAACTTAGGAAGAAATGTACATATCTTAATTTTGAAGCACCGGCGGAAATTTCCATTTTTTTCGTGGAGGCGTGTACGCCTAATTTGCTAAAAATGCAATGTTATTTTTTATTCGAAATCATCGCTATTGGTGGGCTGTGGGTTCGCTAAACAAGGTATAATAAATATTGATTACATACAAAATGTTTTTTTGGTTTTTTTTTTTTTTTGTTTTTTTTTTGTAAAACCATAATATGTGCTTTACTTATAACGGGATTTTTTGACTTAATCACGTGCTAAACGCATGCTGCAACGTTCTTTTTTTTTTATTAGCAGAAACTTTCTAATTAGATGTAAATTGCTTTACTTTATGGGACTTGGGATTAGAGATGTTGAGGGGAAAAGTCATGCTTACACATTAGGCCTAATTGAACCCCGGACGCGACGCACCCTGGACTATAAAATTAGAAGGAAAAAACAAATCCACTTAAGCTACAACTCCACGACGCATGAACGTTATTTTATGACATAAACCTAACCACAACGTTCATAACGTTTGTGAATGTTATTGGTATCTCATTGTTCCTTTTAGGGGTTTTGTGATCTTGCGTGTTTCAATCAATGTAATGTTTACCCAGCTAAAAATATTACGTTATATACACATTATAATAACGTTAGAGTTTGGTGTTGTAGAACCATAAATACTTACTTCGTTTGAACGTTCCTGCAATGTTGTATGAACGTTATCTTGTGATATACCTAACCACAACGTTTGCGGACGTTGTAAGAACGTTTTGTGTTTGCTGAGATATCACGCACTGCAACAGGATACTGCAGCCGTAAATCTTAGTTTCCATACAATCGCTACACGCTCGCGTCGATACCTTTCGTTGATGTTGATTGATCGGTTGAATCGGGTAGCCTTTTCGTTGCGTCGCGGACACCTACGCAGTACAACGATTGCAATGAAAACCGTACGCTAGCCGACAGTGTAACGATTTCAAGGAAAGTGGGCTTTATTTAAAACTGAGTAAACTTACTGAAGCCTGATTTCAACCAAATCGCTACACTGTCACTACGGCGTTTTCACTGCAAATGTTGTACTGCGTATACAGTCCACCCAACACAATCGGGGAATTGAGGCTTCCGATTCGACCGACCATTTAAGCTCGGTTTCCATAGAATCGCTCGCCCTATCGGTGACAGTCGCCGACAATCGGGAAAAGGTTGAAGCTGATTTACCTTTGCCGGATCAGGGTGCATTGCTAGCTGCCCTGACGCAATCCTGAAGGAACTCCGATTCATCTGCAACGCAATCAAATTGAACCAGGTTTAACCTTCCCGACAATTTCCAGCGACTGTCGTCGATAGGTGAGCGATTCTATGGAAACCGAGCTTCAGCATCACCGAAAGCTGTTGGCGATAGCATGAAGCAATTGTATGGAAACCAAGCTTATCGTAACGTTTATAATTCAATACCTTACGTCCCTCAATCTGATCGTTTATATGGTAATCTAAAACTGAAAATACAATAAAAAATAATCACCGTTATTATTTCGTTCCCTCATGGGAGGCATATTGAAAGTAGCTAAAAGAACTCTTCTATTAACTATCTTCTATTTCAACGTTGCAATATCTTTATAACTATGTATCTTCAATATCATATTAATTACAGAGCATATATTTGAAAATATACTGTATGCGCTTTGCATAATAGTTTCATAATGTATCATATTTTAAAGTTGTAAATATTTTATTTATATCTTTAATTACGTATATTCAATATGTTATTAATTACAGAGCCTATATTTGATAATATATTTTATGCGCTATGCACAATAGTTTCTTAAAGTATAATTTTCTTAAATTGTAAATATTTTATTTCGAATTTTCACTTAGCAGATTGCCAGCATGGGTACACATTTATCAACATTTTTTTCTCGATGTTAAAAAAAAAACACATCTTGACCTTCTCATGGAATTGTGGCATATATTTTACTTGTGAAAAAATTGCCTAAGCCATCTTACGACGCCTAATCATGATCAATAACTTATGGTTTCGGTTGAATCTAAAGTATATTTAATGTCATTTTATAAATTGAAGTTATTACAAACGTATAGATGTGTATTGTTTAATAGATTCATTTTTTCAATAATAATTATGTGGGTGTTTGTCCTTGACAAAATGTGAGGTTACCTCAGGTAACACTGGGTAAGTTTTACGTGTTTTTTTTTTTCATTTACCCAAATGAAAATCTGAATAAAAATAGAGAATTATATTTCAATAATGATTTACCATTTTCTAAAATACCTTAAGTGATTGTACTGCATTGTGTTTTCCAAATGTAATCAGTAAATATTATAATTTTTTGAATAATAATTGGATGGGATTTGAAAGACTCTAACTGTACATTATATATATTGGTTTACTTCAATATGCTCTTGTCTATACTGTAAGGACACTTGTATAGCGGCAACTCAGTCAATTAAGCATTGTGAGCGTTATGGGGATATATATCAACTTAATTACATACATACATGAGTGCATCATCTATTATGTTTATACGTGTTTATAATATAAATATAAGTATAT
>NW_022713172.1:529661-543390 GCF_011630105.1 Anneissia japonica
CGTCTGTACCATATTATTGTAACATAACATACACAATGTGTTTTGGGCCGCTCTATAAATTTTTACCCTAGACTTTAGATATACCAGTACTTTATCCTTCCGGTAGCATGAAACGTAATTGTGAAATGTATTTTGGATATCATATTATGGATTTTAACTCGAAACTTCCGGTATATCAGCCAATTATCCTTCCGTTACATAAACTGCCGGCGGCTTAAATTCATTGCATCGAACAGCTTTGGATATGTACCATAAACAAGTTATACATTTTCAATCTATTCATTTGACCTCGTAGCCCATGCTTTATAAATGCGCAATTAGAAAAAAAAAGGAGTTAGATAGAAAACGCTTTCAATAAATTAATAGCAGGACATTAACTGAGAGAGTTTGCCACTATTTCTGTAAATCGTATTGGTCAGAATCACAAGATATGGACGAGATTATCCATCACCGTCTGATATTATTATGCATTTATTCATTGTTTATCAATACTGCTTATAGAAATTTCTAATAAATAAAATAATACGTCAATTAGTAATGGTAAAATGTGTATTTAAAAACATTATACCAAATAATCTGGTAGGTGTTTCGTACATATCTGACCATTTGCTGACAACCAGTTTCAGCTGTTAACAAGAGGAAACAATGAATTTTAATTCTATAGTGCCTAATCTGTTTGCACGAAATCTCGAGTGTAATTAACATTTTTTACGATGGGAATATTACTTTTAACACCCATGGAATATTTACCATTGATTATTTTATGGGATAAAACTCGATATTTCAATATATTTTCTTTGTCTTTTATTTAACCTTGCATCATTCTTAAAACTTTTGTTATTGCGTAATTGGTTGAATACGCGTATATAGCACTTGTGTATTTTTGAGTTGTGCTCAATAATTTATAACAGTTATTTCCAAATCGTTCCATGGCCGTTAATTTGAAACCAGTAGATCCCGATTGCATATTAATTGAAGTTGAACGTGAGCTTTCGCTTGGGTATTATCGTCGCGCCAAAGCTTCAGTCAGTCCACAACACCACTGTAATTACAATCCAATTTCTATCCCTTATTTTCAATATCATTATTCATTTATCTGTCTGTGCGGATGTATTATTTCACTTCAATTCCCTTAAGTCAGCATCATAGTCATATTTTTAGTTTTTAAATTCATCTAGCTTCGTTGCTTGCAATTTTGGATATAATAATTTCTTGGCGTTTTTTTTTTTTGTTTGTTTTGTTTCTCTTTCTCTGCTTTCCTTCTAATATATAGCTAAACCAAAATTAGAATTGAAAGCCTAAATGTGGATTTCATTAAAAAAAAGCATAATTACTATGATTTACAACTAATACGTGCATCTGTAATCCAGAGCACTACGTTATAATAATTTATCAATAATGTTGATCCGAATATCTGTAGTATCACATCGCAACTCAATGATACTATAATTAGCCAAGTCAAGTACTACAACTTACTGACAACATAGAAATCATACAGTAGACACTTAAAACAACTCATTTGCTGCAATCTTCAAATTCCCCTGCATAAGTATACTTTACATACAATTCTCGGCGTCATTACATTTGGATACAAAATTTGAATTACAAATTTGCATTATATATATACTGTCTCTTATACACATCTAGATGTGTATAAGAGACAGGCTAAACACCATTTTATTTAATGATAACTTAAGATTATAATTCATTTTATTCCAATTATAATTGACATCATTTATTGATTACTTTTCGTTTGTAATATCCTTAGAATGTAGAGGGCCTCCTATTTGCTGATCTGGATTTGAGTTTGTTCTCCCATATTCATGGTTCTTGTTACTATAATATTAATAATATTATTATTATTATTATTATTAATATTATTATTATCTTTATGTGTTGAACTGATAAACTAGAATATATAGAATAAAATTCTAAATTTTATTTTCCCTACCTTGTATATTTAATTAAATTATTAAATGTCAGCAGAAAATTATTTGCAGTTAACAGCCGCTTCATGTCACACATTGCATCCACCCTTTAATGACTTTAATGAAGCGTTAAAATCTTCCCAATACATACTAATAAAGTCACAAATATAATGGAGAAATACTGAAATATAATACTATAGTATTAGATATTCACTCCAGTTAAAATTTTATTTCACTGTCTCTTTTCTAAGGAACTCATTAATATTCATTAGATAACTTGTGTGGGCTAAATAAGCAGAATTACCTAAATTATGTCCTTGAGGAAACACCTTAGGCTCATATAATATGTAACATTATGAAACAAAATTGGTAATTATACAAAAAAAAGTAAGTGATTTTAGCGGAGTAAAAAACGATACAGATGAAAAAATTGCTTGATTTCATGTACTGGTACGAAAAGATACACTGCAATTTGAGTAATGTCACTAACTGTCATGCAATATTTATTATTCATTACCAGGCGCGGAGAAATTATGAAAATCTTACCACAACTTAACTTTCTTGTCTTAACCTATGCCTAAAACAAGTGCTTTTTCGCACTGTGGCAGTGCCGATAGAATACAGCAACTTTTTTGCACTGTGGCAGTGCCGATAGAAAACAGCAGCTTTTTCGCACTTAGCGGCAGTGCCGATAGAAAACAACAACGTTCTTGGCACTGCGGCAGTGCCTATACCAAGGGAGCGATACCGTAGCCACTACCAAATATATTAATACTTTTTAATAGAAACTTTCATATCCGGTATTCATATTTAATTGGTAATTGATTTAAAGCTTTTTGTAATTAATCGTTTATAAAATTTTAATATGTAAATCTGATTTTTTTTATGTTGTGTTTCAACCGAAGTTGATGAAACATTAGATCCACTTAACGAGAAATTTAATGTTTTAATTATTGATTTTAGTTTTTTTCTTATTACACACAGTTAAAATCAATTACTTGTGCTTCGTTGTGGATGTGCATACTTTAAACACAACTGTCCGTCACGTAGTCCATTTGCTAGGCTTCCTATTTAAATAGCTTAATAATATTTGAAAGGTTTACATAATATTCATATTCTTTTCTTTAGGCGCATGGAGATAAAAAAGAAAAAAAAAACATTATGCAACATCGATTAGACTGCATCAGATTATATTTTATTCGTTTGTAATTATTCTTGAATATTACTTGCAGGTACTGTAGACTGCTCAAAGTAACATAATCAAATCGAATCCTACCATTTCTAATCTAATCTAATTTAATTCCATTTATCAATGTTAAATAATATGTTTATAATGCTAATATAGACAGTGGATACCGTCATTATGTCATTTAATCCACACAGCCTATAGGTAGAATATTAAAGGAACTGTCGTCGCTATTCATGTTGGTTCTTCCGACAGCATATATAGTTGTGTCTGTAACTAAAACCGGGTTACACTGAGTCGACGAATCGTCCTCACTCTCCTTGACCACCTGATGACAGCCGTCTGCTGATTATCGGTGGCAGGCTGAGCGGATCGTCATTAAATACCGTACTGTACGATCCATTGCGCGCGCCTTATTGCGTTTGCATTCAAGGGAATTGACGACCGTCGGCTCAGTCTGGCCAGATGACGCCAAGATTTTTCCGATGTCGGTGGACCCTTACAGGCAGGAGGCGAGGTCATCAAAGAAAAGAGCGTAAGATTGATGACCAGTGGAAGACAAACTAATAGGTAGTTTCCACCTGAAAATATTTGTAGGCCTATTCTAGATGCTCGGAAATGTACTAAGATGTAATTTAACTATAACGACTTTTTTTTAGTTTTGAGAACATAGTATAAAACAAAAATGATGATGATGATGACGGTGATGATGATGATGATGATGGCGATGATTATGGTAATGAGTGATGGAGAAATTATATGAGCAAAGCGAGCCAATGGCTTGTCGGTGGACAGGGACGAAGGCCCTGGGAAAATTAGTAGATTGATATATGGTAGATTTTAGTGGTTTCTTATGTCATCATTTATAACATATCCAGTACAAAACAATCATTTAGGGTCACAAGTTGAAACTTGTTTAGGCTTAGCCCGGAAGCTATAACGAAATCCAGGGGAGGAATACCCTAGAAAAATCCAGTGTTTCTGGAAGATTAATTGAAAGTCCTTTACAATACTTTAGATTAGAACGAGTTATCATATGCACATGCAAGCATATGATGGCTTTGGACCATGAAATTGCAAAAAACATCCGATTCAGGTCTAGGGGCACCATCTGGCCCTGGAAAATATAAATTCTGTCGTTCTGTCGCTTGATATAAGTTAACACTACGGATAGCAGGACGACTATTATGCAAGAAAACGGTGTCTGAGGGGCCTCAACCTGAATCCAATGTACAGTTGAATATTTTAATAATTTGCCACTGAAGTATTAAGGGCTAGCGAATATATACTTTATAATTCCACGAGTAGCAAGAAACATTTCGTGAAAATGGGACATGAAAGACGCCTGGTAGTTGGTTAACAATAGGCCTACTACAGGAATTTCGCCACACCACCCTCGTAAATCCCCCTCCCGTCAGCCTTAAATCAGCGACTTTGGCCTTCCTGCCAACAAATGCGGCCGATTTGGCATCAACTTTGTCCAGTGAATCTTGTGGCATACCCCGCAAAAACTGTTTCTCTCAGATTATCGAAAATGGTTTCTCTTCCACTTTAGAGTGGTGTAGTACGGTGACAGCCAAAATTCTCACACAGAGATTTGTATTTTGAAGTCGGTATAATTGGAGAACTGTATCGTGTCTTTTATCATCGTGTACACTAAGATGCATGTTGAAGGCTCTAACAAAACCCACGTTTGTCAGAAAAATTAAAAAAAAGATTTCTGGTATTTATAAATTTTACATGAATTCTTCTTTTAAAAAGTGTTCATTTGATGGAAATTGGTTGAGTATAAGGAAGGTTTAATTAATAGGATATCAGCCATGTAGGTTTAGGGAAAATAGCTTCATCAAAAGATTCCAAAATCAATAGTGATATTTAGGATTTGTATTTAAAAAAAATATTTTTATGTACTTTTTAATTAGATTATGTGATTGATATTTTAATATATATTTTTAACAAAATTGCAAAAACAGGGAATTCTGATTCTCGGAACGTTTTGGGTGCTAGTACGAATTTAGAAAGTAGAATTGCAACAAATGTAGGGTTTTGCCAGAGCCGGTTGTTATGTAGCTGTGTTTTGGATACTCGGCACGCCTAATGAATTTACCATCAATTGCCGGCTGGCTGGCATAAATTTGATTCTATAGACCTAAATTTTTTGGGCATCTTGTGACCAAACTGAACTATCCAGGGTCTGAAATTCTCAGCTTCCTATCTCTATATTTTTAACTGGGATAAAAAAAAAAGAATAATAATAATAATAACAATGAACTTGAAACGACCTTTATGCTATTTCAACTTGTTTTATGAATTTGACGGCAGATATTAGAGCGTTATTTATAGCGCTCTATAATGCTCGAGCCAGGTCATTAAAGCGTAATAGGCCCACTTGGCTGAACATACCCCGTCTGGAATTCGTATGGTACTTAGTTAATTAACATACATTTGTTATATTATACAGTGATGAATTTGAAATTATTATTGAGTATTTAATATCTGAGATGTAATGCAAATATCGTAAGTGCCATGTATCAACATCAACTAGTTAATGTTCAGCAATCTACATTATCAGATACTGTGATTTGTCAATAGATGTATATTACGTTATCATGCCCATATATAGGTATGATATATGACATCATCAGGCCCATATATAGTTATTTGATGGAGTTGATACAACTTTACTGTAGGTACCTGAGTGTTATAGATCCTGAAAATATTATAGATATTTTAATTATGGAAAGTAGTAACCATTTTTGTGAAATTCAAGTGCCAATTTATATTGCCTGTTACCAGGGAAAAGTGAAATTCACTGTTCCCTGACCCTACATACAGTACATGAAATATAATTATACATATACAGGCCTATCTTCAAAGGTTGAACTTCGTGGAACTTTATCATAGCGTCATCGTAAGCCAATCCTATTTTAAACTCTGGTCTATTATATTCCTTAATCTTCTTCACCTTTTCCATATTCTTGTTGTTATTCTTGTTCTTGTTCTTCTTGTTCTTTTTCTTGTTCTTTTTCTTCTTCTATTTCTTCTTTTTTTCTTTTTCTTCTTCTTTTTCACCTTCTTCTTCTTCCTCTTATTCACTTTCTTTATTTTTTTTCTTTTTCTTATTGTTTTCTTCTTTTTCTTTTTCGTCTTTTTCTTCTTCTTTTTCACATTCCTTTTGTGGGACAACTTAATGTTTAAGACCTAGTAGCTAGCTCAGTATTTTCATGGAGGTGCTCAACCATCTTGTTTAGTTTTTAAAACATTTTCTTTTATTGTATATGTATATATATATATATATATATATATATATATATTTCAAATATTAAAACCTTAAACTATCCTATGCTGACATTGGAAGTAATAAATCAAATTCAAATGCTGTATTCTTTTCGCATGATAAACACGAAAGTAACGGGAACCAACCAAGAGAGCTTGGACTTAGGTCCCAGTAAGTTTGTTACTGCAAAATAGTTTGACTGCCACTGCCATATTCCAGTAGTCAACCAGGTCACTCTCAGGCACTCGAGTGTCAGCAGCATCTTATATGTGCAGAAATAGTATATAATAAATAATAAGTATTTATGATTCATCTATATTAATTTAGTTTAATTGAGCCTCATCATTCTCTTTTCCTTGAGGAGTTTCTTGGTGATATCCTTGAAAGTAATGATAAATGAAGTATTTTTCTTCAGGCAGTGCATTGTCAGTTGCACTCCTAATAGAATAGAAAGATTTTGAGAAGTATGCTTGTGTTGAGAATGAATGTGGTAGGCTTAACGATTTTCTCTTGTTTCTTTTGTGGTAGACATGTCTATGGCAACTATGACTTTATGGATCATGTAGAGCAATGTATAAGACCAGCAATTTTTTCGTCTGTTTCCAAGATGTTTACCCTCCAGCACCTTAATATTTCTGTTACACTTGCTTTTGAAACAAATCCAATATCATTGCATTTCTGCTGGAAGACAAGCTCAGCAAATTATACAATTATGGTGATGAATATAATAATAATGATAATTTAAAAATGGGTTTGCATTATGCTTTTTCATGCACAAAATGAGTCCACTTTTTTTTTAATGGGTCCAGATTTCTCATAATTTTCATAAAATTGGTTAGCTTTTAGGAAATGGGTCCAGATTTTTCATATGTTTGCGTAAAATGGGTCAACTATTACGAAAATGGGTCCAGATGTTTCAATTTTTGCGTAAAATGGGTCCGTATTATCTGAATTTACGCGTAAAGTTTGTCTCCACCCTGATATTGTTTCTCACTGTGTGAAAATCCTGGCTACGGCATTGATTATATATACTTGACTTTATGTCCATTTAGCTGGAAAGCATAACAATTGTTCTAAACAGACAGACATTGCTATTCCTTTACATCTGTGGACATGAACATTGCATAGACCTACATTATTATACCGGTATACATTATTAAAATGATATGTCTACATGACTGTGTAGAATCTATTACAACAGAAATTGCACCTAACAACAAAAGACATAAAACATTTATTTGAAATTTATTTTTTAATTGTTCTTCATTTCAGTTCTGTTTAGTATAAATTGGTTTGTACTGTTCTTCTCATATCCCGAAAGGGGTCGATAGAGAAATAAATAAAATTAAATCATCATCATCATCATTATCATCATCATCATCATCATCATCATCGTCATCATCATCATTATAATATAATAATAATGTGGACCCATTCTTTGTGGACGATATAGAAAAAATGTGTAGGACTGTCCAAACTGCCCAAACAACTGTCTACAGTATTGTATATAATATATAGGCCTAGGTGATAATTATGAAAATTGTCACTGCATTGAACTCATTTAAGGTTCCGTGTATAGTAGAATAGAATTACAAAATAATCGTACAGTTCTCATCATGCTCGATTCTGATATGAAGACGACCTCAGGGAATCCAGTAATACGGGAAGTACCAGGGTTTCATTGCAAGATCTTTTTTATCTCTCTGAATTATTTAATCATATTGTATTTCATTTGAAGTGTAACAGAATACTTGACATCAAATAGTAACTTCGATGGTGAGAGGGTGAAGCATGCTAACAACCTGTTAGAACAAATCCAGTATCATTGCATATCTGCTGGGAACGTATAGGATATGCTCAACCAATTATCAATATTATAAATGATAACTATTCAAATTGCAAAGAACGTTACTTATAAATGTAAATTACCAAATATTTCCACTGCAGGCCCGGTATTTCATTTTATTCATTACTTGCCTATTTTACAACAGCGCCAAAATAATTTCGAACACCATTGTTATAGCCTAGAGCAAAACTTATTACTAATACCCAATTTTTAAAAATCTAAAAAAGCCTAGTGTAATTATGAGAGCATCTACATAGTATGTATATAACAGTTAATTTGTCATATTCTTCTTCTGTTACGTTTCAATTTATATATATATATATATATATATGTATATATATATATGTGTATATATGTATATATACATATATAATATAAATCGTCAAAGGTACATAACAATACAGTGTTAAAACATTGTATATGTACCTTTGACGATTTATATTATATTTATTCAACAGAGTTAAAGGCAGGAAAGAAAACAAAACTAAATCACGGGACATCTTCGTGGTCATAACCACATGACCACGCAGACATTGTGGTGATGCAAACGCCAATAGAATTTGAGTTCTTCTCATTCGTTAACGTGTTTTACGTCACAATTTTGATAAAGCAATAGTATCGCATGTGACTAGACTGTCAAAGATTATTGTATGTTTCAGAAATTTCAGAACTAGTAATTTGTTTACTGCTCTGGTAGTAGAGGAATTAAGATAACTTCCCGGTCACTATAAAAATGATCAAATAAGTTATCAACTTTTCAGTCAAAAATGTCGGTTTACAAAAATGATTTACTTGTCTGTAAAAATCATTAACTTACCTAGGCATAGCGGCACTCTTCTTGCAAATGGGACTAGGTGTATACACATGCAGCAAGTGTGGAATTATTATTAAAAACATAATGAAGAAAGATAAGTCTAGTTTGTAAGCCTATGAATCACCCTTCCTTGAATACGATGGTTAAACATAGGCTAAAATACAGTCTGTGCCTCAAAAACACAGCGCGTACAACGCGTTCCGTTTTCACGAAGAGACGCAAACTCTACTCTACGTGTAAAAAACATAGGCTGTGTTTATTCTGATCGTTTTTACGAACAGAAACAAACTTTTTACGCTAATTAATAGGTTAATTAAAGTTAATTAATTTAATTAATTAAATTAATTAATTTAATTAAAATTAAATTTGAATATATGAATTGTTTAGTGCTTTATCCTTAAATATATGTATATATAAAAAAATAAAATAAAATAAAATTTCGTTATCCTGATAGTGAAATATACTGTTTTATGATAGTCCACTTTAAACGTCTTCGTGAAAACGGGTCTTTGCAGAAACTACAGGAATGAAATTATTTAAACGTTTCTTTCATTTCCTCTTTCTAATCTTCAGTTAATATTTAATCAGTCGACATTCCTACAATTTAAAAAAATACGAATATTTAAATTGTCAACATACACTAGAAATTAGGTTGAAAGCATAATTATTGCATATATCCCAAAACGTTACGTTATACCAGTAACTTTACAAGGCATGATAATTATAATCAAATCAATTAAATATATATATATTTCACATTTCCCAGACGGTTTAAATGCAAATTGGTGGGGTATTGTATTAGAATATTGCAATTGAACAATCTTTCCAACCTGATTTTTGTAGTGTATTAGATCGCTTACGAAATGTCAATAAGAATCTATTTATAGCGTCATTTTTGAATCATTGATAAAATAAAGTGAAGTAGTCGCCAAATGTAGACTGGATACGCTGTGTTGTGTTGGAATTGTAGTGGTGGTGGTATTAATTGGCATTTTATAGTAGTGGCAGCAGTAGCAGCAGCAGCAGCAGAAGCAGTAGTAGCATGTAGTAGTAGCATAGTATCAGTAGCAGTAGTAGCATATAGTAGCAGTAGACTACTACTACTACTACTACTACCACTACTACTACTACTACTACTACTACTACTACTACTACTACTACTACTGTGAAGGCGGTAGTAATACTAGTAGTACTCTGTTATTTGGAAGTAAAATTTTAGAACAGCATCATAATCATGAACAATGCTGTATACAGAACATAGTAGTAGCAACAGCAATAGTAGTAATAGTAGCAGCAGCAGCAGTAGTAGTAGCATAGTAGTAGCAGCAGCAGTAGCAGTAGCAGTAGTACTACTGCTACTGTTAAGGTGGTATTAACACTAGTAGTACGGAGTTATTTGGTAGGGATTAATTAAATTTTAGAGCAGCATAATCATGAACAAATCTGTTTTCAGAACATTGTAGTAGTAGCAGCAACAACAGCATAGTAACAACAGCGGTAGCTGGAGTAGTAGCAAGAGCAGTAGACGTAGTAGTAGTAGTAGTAGTAGTAGTAGTAGTAGTAGTAGTAGTAGTACTGCTATGTTAAGTTGGTATAGCAATGCGGAGCTATTTTGAGGGAATTAGTTAAATTTTAGAACAGCATGATCATGAACAATTCTGTTTTTAGAACAGCATAATCATGACAATTCTGTTTTCGTAAAAGTCGTTTTGTGCTCTCTAGCAAATTGATGTCTTGGAAAATTGGGTTTCTTATTGTTACGATTGTATCACTTGAAGGGCTTTGAAAGCGTACCTCATCGTAGACATCTTCTGAAACTGAGTTCTTCGGCCGACTTGCCGACTTCAAAGTTGTTTCCATGGATTTCTGTCTGGTGCCGGTAATACAATGAGACGGTATAAAAGGGTATGTTTCTGACAGATAATGTTCGAATTGGAAATCCCCTAGGAAATCTTGTTGGACCTGTTCTTTATATTATGTTTATAATTGATTGTTCTTCTGTTACTTGTTCCTCTGATATTGTTTGCAGGTAACACAACACTTTATAGGTTAGTCCATACTAAGACGGATGCTCATAATTTAAAACTTAATAATAGAGCCTGTGATTGGTCACCTAAGTGGCAGTTATCATTCAGTAAGTGCAAATAATATCCTTTACATGCTACACTTTTTATAAGAAGACCGAGGCTGAAATTGCTTACAAAATAAAAGCAGATCGAGTCTGAGGTAAAATGTTGAAAGAAAATACTAGAAAACCAACAAATCAAGCTAGTCACATACAGTACGGTATAGTATTAATGTTTAAAAAGGTTATATCAACATTATATCGCCTCCATTAATCTGTAGTTCCGTCAGGGAACGACAGTCCGTACAATGATGCTGATATTGTGGCTGGATGGATGTGAAGTAAAACTATATAATATGCTTTATCTTGTGAATATAAACTTGTGGTATAATATATATATAATATATATATATATGTATATATATATATATAGTATATAGGCTATAGTGAAGTAAAACTATATAATATGCTTTATCTTGTGAATATAAACTTGTGGTATAATATTGAGATATTATATATATATATATATATATATATATATATATATGTATATATATATATATATACAATACGTTTTTATAAGAACAATAAAGCTGAATTTGCTTAAAAAATAAGACCAAAATAAGAACAAATTGAGGCTGAGTTAAAATGTCAAATTAGATTTCTTAGGTTTCAGTGATATACTGATGTACAAATACAATTTTTTATCTTTGAAAACAGAATAGAATAAGCATATTTCGAGTTTGAAACTAGCAAAAAGAAGAACACTGAGTCTTT
This sequence comes from Anneissia japonica, assembly GCF_011630105.1. Classification (NCBI taxonomy): domain Eukaryota; kingdom Metazoa; phylum Echinodermata; class Crinoidea; order Comatulida; family Comatulidae; genus Anneissia; species Anneissia japonica. Next base: position 541,555 of record NW_022713172.1, read on the forward strand.
GCAAGTTTTATAGGCACTTATAATATAAAGAATATGTTCCTGGACCGAATCCACTAGGATTTACAGCTGGAGGCAAACATTACAGTGTCGACCTATGTCTTTATGACATTGATAATGCTTCATATGTACCGAAGAACATTTTTACTTGATCACTAGATTTTACATAGTGTGCTTTAATTATTTTGCTTTTCGGCATTTTACCATCGAAAAACCCTTTAAACTTTATTTATTACATTCAAGTTCTCTTTAGGCCTGCATGCTCGGTCACTTGCGTTACTTTCATTGTCTGTCTAAATGTGTGATGTATGCGAAAAATACATGACATTATAATGTATTTTGCTATTGATTTTTTTGTCTTTTGCAGGCAAGTGGCTTCCGCTGAACAGCAAACGTTCCGTGTTGAGGGACCTTATGCATCCACGCAGAAAGCATGGTAAGACCATTAGGTCAACACCTAATTAATTGCATAATATACTAAGTTCATACCACGTCAATCAATCTTTCCGGATTGTCCATAAACTTTAACTGACCAATAGTAACAGATCCAACACTACGCGCATGTCCTACGAACAGTCACGTTTACTTACGCAACGTCGTCGTTTTATATAGGTGGCGGCGTTTAATGGAATGTTCCATTGCCTGACCCATTAATTTCCTATTTTGAAACAACATATGGTGACCGCACTTTTTTTTATTTCTAATTAATTGAATAATTTTGCAATTAATATTACATATTATTTTAGTTAACATAACTTTCTAACGGGCAACCAGTTGTACTTTCTTAATTATCTGAAAACCGTTTTACTAGTATTCAATTATTCACTTATCACGTATAAATGGCGCCATTTTTGTTTGCTGATTAGATGTTGACTTAATTAGGCATCCTAGACAATCTTAAATCTTTAAAAATTTAATGAAAGTACATAGGCCTACTACAGTATCGCGTCATTAAATAAATAAAATAAACATTTTGTAATAATAATAATAATACGTATATTTTTCTACTTTGAACTCCTGGAGCGAAACAAGAAATTTCGAATTAGGTGAACGAATTCGAGCATACGAAATGTCCGTCCCGAGGGGCAGGCAGTCGAACGCAACTTCTTATGCAGCCAGGCCACACATCCAGACTAGCTGGGCTTACTGAAGCAAACATTTTGTACTCTCCAAGTATTCCCGCTAATTAATTCACTCTAACAGGCATTTTGAATATCTGAAATCCCTCTAGAGGCTTATCAATTTCATTACTGACAAATAGATGCTTATTCAAGGGAAAGTATTCGATGTAGAGAAGTGAATAATTGATATGACTCCATTGATCTTGTTCTGTAATCTCAAATATATATATATATATATATATTATATATATATATCGGGTTAAAGGTCAAACATGCGCCTTCTTTATCGGAAAACTTTTCACGAACCATCTCGTGATTTTAGTCGACCACGCAATTCTTAATTCGATTTTGCGTCAATTTAAAGGCTAAACCCTTAGCAATAAAAGTGTATCAAATCATTTTGATATAATGTTGTTGAATCATGTACATTTTTCCCCTCTCCATATTAGATATATGAGCAAAACGGTGATGAATGCTTGAATTATAGCCTGTTGTAAATGTTTAATCAAGTGCTGCTGAAGTAACGACTGTTAATAAATAGACTGTCATTTTAAACAATCATAGCTCACGGCTTGTCATAATCAATTTTTTGTCCCGCATTCATATTTTTTTTTCAAAAATGTTATTTATCATATTAAATAGATCTGTATTAGATAAACTCTAACTCGTCTTGTGGCAATGTTTTATACATAATTATTTATGTCTCTTATACACATCT
>NW_022713172.1:543859-564933 GCF_011630105.1 Anneissia japonica
TATATATATTGGTTATTTTTTAGCAATGAACTACCGTGGTATCGGACAGATTGCCAATACGGAAATTGTGATCGGATCCACCAGCGGTACAATAGGCCAGGATGAGCAAGAATGCCTCCGAGATCATCACGTGACCATTTGGAACGCTGAATCTCAGGCTGGCACGTATTACAAGCGAATTTGTCTGCTGAATAGATCAGTGCCAAGCGCAAGTTCACCAACCGGTGCCGATTATGGTAAATATAACATTTTTGTAAAACTCCTCACATGTTGCTGTACAATTATAGTGATCTCGCCTTTATTTGTTAATGCGTGCTTAGAATGTAAACATCCTGTGATGACCTTATCATGCACAGTAAAGTTTGCTGACTTTGAATGTGTCTAATTTTAGACCCGAATTCAAGTTAATTCCATTCAGCAACGCCTATTACATACGGTACCACGAGTGAATAGCACTAGAAACAATACCTAATTAAATTAGTCTCACACAAAATGCATTAATGAACTTAAAGATATACCAAGGACTTTTAACTGTTACTAGGATAGGAAGCTGGCTGGTTTAAGCCGTCTAACTTGAATTAGCCTTATGTGCGGTATTGTTATGCAAATGAGCCAGATAAGCACAATCTGCACATGCTCAGAAAAACAAAACATTCCTTAGCCACACGATGGCCACTCTGCGTCGGCTAGGCGTACAGCTAGGCCTAGCCGAGAATTACGGTACGGTAAAACAAAACAAAAAGGGTACTAATTTCACTTGGCATGCAAATCAATCATACTTACACACTTAAAAGCAAACTAGTCTACCAATAAAATCACCTGCAAGTTAATATATAAGGCAAGTATGTCTACAGATTTGATTTTAAATTGATGTGATTAGGCTAGCCTAGACCCGGGCTAGACCATGTCTAACTGCTTATAAAAATGCAGGAAAAAAGACCCAAAACAAATTAGAATGATGTTATGAACTAACTAGTGCATTAAAATTATTCATATACTTACTACTTACCTATATAAAATCGGTAGACATCTTGATGACAAACAGCCTAAGTGAGTGGTGCGTAACAAACAAAAATAAGATAAGCTAGGCCTAGCTGCTGTACGCCTAGCCGAAACGCAGTGTGGCTAAGGAAAGTTTTGTTTTTCTGAGCATGTGCAGATTGTGCTTATCTGGCTCATTTGCATAACAATACCGCACATAAGGCTAAATCAAGTTAGACGGCTTAAACCAGCCAGCTTCCTATCCTGGTAATAGTTAAAAGTCCTTGGATATACAGTACGTCAATCTAAAACTTCACTAAATGAATTAAATAATTTATATATATTATTTACATCATTTTTTTTACTTTCAATTAAGTACGATTGAAAATTAGAAAGAAAAAACTACAAAACTTCTTGCCAAATAACGAATGTTTAAAAAAAAGTATATATAAATCTTTGCATACACTCTTAAATTTCTGACAGAAAATTTATGTATTTTGTAGCAGTATAAACGTCTCCAAATCATTCAAATATGATATATTTTTTTGATCTGTAACTTATTGAAAATTGATAACTTATGTGGTTCTTTTAAATGAGCAATTCCATTTTTTTATTGTAATTTTTAGGTTTTTTTCTCAATTTTTTTTTTTGGTGGTAGTATATCTTTTCTTACATTTGGTTAATCTTTTCTTAGGCATTAATATTTTAGTGCGTGGTTGTTGTTAATAGTGTTTGGGTGATATTCCAAATTAGGGGCAAAGTAAAATATGGTGAATTTTTTTAAGTGGCATGAACGACAGACAGGATTTTGGCCTACTTGATTCCCTTTAAATAAATTAAATAAAAAACGAAAAAAAAAAATTAAGTACATTCGAAATTAAATAAGCCAATTCGTGGTTGGAGTTGCGCATGCTAGTATCCAAGGTCAATCGAGGTTATGTTGTGCGTATGGTGTCTATAGGGAGCTTTCGATTGCACGACGACGGTAGGACGTAGAACGTAATGACGTTACTAAAAGTCATCTGCGCATGCGAAAACGTTAAGGTAACCTCGTTGAGTAGATTCTGGAACGCAATTTGGCCAAATCTACGTATGCAGAGAACGCAGGACGCCAGGTGGTAGGACGGTCACGCATTAGTGATTCCGTTCTAGCGTCGTGTCGTCGCACAAATCGAAAGCTCCTGTCAATTGACCTTGATACGAGCATGCGCGGTTGCAACTACGAATTGGCTTATTGGATTAATGGTGGAATATAGAAATAGCTGTAAAGATTTGTATCTAGGAAGCCAATATTTTTAATTATAAGAGCCCCATGTGCCTGATATATTTCCACCGGTGGCCTAGGGATTTTTATCTCACGATTGTTCATCCCATTGAGCCTAAACCCATAACATGATATCCTACTTTCCTGGCTGTAATACAGACCGAGTTCACAATTCCGAGTAAGTTTGGTTATTATCACCAGATGATGAAATTAACACGAGAATGTTAATTCAAGTCAAGTACAACAGGTAGTGAAATTTTGTTGTGGAAAAGTGTAATGCAAAATATATGAACAGGGGACGAAATCCTATTTTGCAAGTATAGTACGCTTATAGGGTTTCTAGACGCGCTATCCCGATTTTGGCTTCAAGAAGCCTTATTGTCAGGGGACAGTAGCAATGTGCTGTAGCGATTGTATGGAAACCAGGCTTAACCATTTAGTTTCTTTGAATGTAGGATTCGTGACCTTATGAGTTAACATGGAATTATCAATATTATCCCTTGTGGCCATAACCAATTTATATCTCTTCCTACGTTATGTTGTATCATGAAGTTCTAATGTCCATGGTTTGAAGTAGATAAAGTAGAGCATGGTGATGTTTGATGTGATAAAATGAAATGAGAAAAAAAAAAAGGAAAAAAAAACAATGAATTTCAATGAGTTTACAATATAATTAGCATAAGAACATTTTCTCATTATATATAATGATTTTCTTCTACCATGTGATATATGTGATATATGTGTTATATAACATATTATTACATTATATTATATTATTATGTTACTGTATGTTATGTTATATATGACATAAAATACCATCCCATATCGTATTGTGTCGAACTTCATCGTATCCTGTCATATTGTATCGTGTATCGTATAATGTTATTTTCATATATCATATCATATCAATTCACAAAATATTTAATATATCATATCTCATATCATATCACTATCTTGTTATGTTATGATATTTATGCTATGTTATGTTATGATATAATATGGTATGTTACATTATGTTTTGCTATGATATGTTATGTTTTGTTATGGTATGTTATGTTATTTTATGCTATGTTATGTTATGATTATTATGTTATTTTTGTGTGTTATGTTATTTGCATGTTATGTTAAGTTACGTTACGTTAGTTATGTTATGTCATTTTGTTTTATGTTGTTATGTTATGCTTTTGCTATGATATGTTATGTTTTGTTATGAAAGGCCCTATGTTACGATATGTTATTTTATTTTATGCTATATTATGTTATGATTATTATTTTATTTTTGTTATGACATGTTATGTTATGTAATTTTATTTTATTTTTTTTTATTTTATTTTATTTTATTTTATTTTATTTTATGTTATGTTAAGTTATGGCGTTTTTTCGTCAGGAGGAATAATAATACGAATGATGTCCGCCCTATTGCAGTACCCGCGCAAGCATTTAGGAACGTAGTAATAAGCATACAGTACGATAACACGTCAAGTAGGGCAAACATCCTTCGTATCACTAGACTATACAATTTAAGCATTAACATAACACATCATGATAGTAATTTATGCTGAATAAAAGGATTCCTGTTTGAATTGTAAAAGTACTCTATAGTTTAGATTAAATAAATTAAATAGGTCTATTTAAAATACTTTATATTTTAACAACATTAAAAACGTCCATTATACATTCTGACCGAATATGGTATGAAGGGTTTCTTGTATTTGTCTGTTCTACATGATCTATACAAAATATTTCCCTCAACGTGCATCTTTTAATAATAATAATTTAACGGATGATTTATATCTTTTTGAATATTTTTGGTCTTGGTGTTTGTAAAATTTGTGACATATACCTTTAACCGAGTAATTCATTCCAGATTTGTTTGAAATACGATGGATGATCGGTTTATCTTGCTCCCTACATTTCACATACCAAACAACCTAGCAGAAATTAATGACACTTTTAGCTACTGCTGAATAAAATGTTTAAAAAATACACCTAATTTATTTAATATTCTAAGAAAAAGCAAGCGCATAATTACTGCTCAGTCTAATTTAAATCATTGTCAATAGTTATCCCATTATTATTTATAATTGAAAATCAACTTCAATCGCAGTCAATTTGTTAAGCAGAAAACTTTAGCTCCACTATGTGTGAGCGACATTTTGTTGTATAAGAAAAAAGTGCCTGGTAGTTAGATCTGCGCATAATGCTGTAACGTCTCCGTGGTATAATGGTACGATACTCGGCTTGATAGCGATAGTTTGCCGGTTCGAATCCTACCAGAGATATTTGTTTTCTTACAACTGAATTAAAGAACTTTTCTTTGAAGGCTGCTTGATATTAGTATGACATAATGTTCCTATTCGAGCACTGTATTATTATTATTCTTCTTCTTCTTATTATTATTATTATTATTATTATTATTATTATTATGACTATTATTATCATTATTTATATATGTATATAATATATATATATATATATGTATATATATATATATATATGATATACATAAAACGTAATGAATATATTTTTTCAATGGCTGTGATCGAATGTAATAAAAAAAATTGAGTATTGAATCAACGCAGCATGAACAATGGCGTTATAACGCGAGTAAGTAACGAGGGCGTAAGTGTTTTAGACTCAAGTGAACATATTGTACAATATTGATAAATGAATAACTTATAAATTAATCAGCATGGATGTGCTATCAATTTAAAATGTGTATATGATGCAATGAAAACAACATGAGTAATTCGACTGTGACGCTATGACGGATATCGTACAGGAGGGAGTATTTTGTAGCTTTCGATTGCACGAAGGTCTAGAACGTAATGACGTTACACTGAGTTAACAACGCATGCAAGGACGCAGAGTTACCCTAAACTAAGTTGCGCAGAGAACGCAGGTCGATCATGGATGACTACCCGTTCTAGGGTCATGTCCTTGTGCAAATCGACATCTTCCTATTAAAGATTCAGTGACGAATAACGCTTCGTAATAAATTAGGTGATTGGTCGTATTATTTTCAGTTTGTTCACACCACGTTATAGAAAACTCGATAAGCTCTTTGTATTAATAGTGTAATATAGGTCAATTGCGTTGCCATTATTTTTAACAAATTAATCAAGTTAACAAATTCTAACCCAATCTTTTGATTCGTTGAACTGTTTATTCGATTTTATAACGTATATGTAGGCCTATATATATAAATATGAATAAATGATAGAAATAGTGCTCAGTTAAAAAAAAATGATGTTATAAACGTACTATGCATAGCTCATCAACGAAATAGTTCCTTAACAGTATCTCCTGCGAGATTTGAACCTGCGACTTTTCGTTTACAAGGTTAGCGTCATACCTCTAGACTGTCATTTACCTATTTGGTTATATTTATATAATATATTCAGTGCTACGCAGCATACTGTGATTGAATTATTAATTAGGAATTTGAATTCCCAACAAAGCCTCAATTGCCTAGTTGGTTAAGTCTTCTGAATAAGCAACACAAGTTCCAGAGTTCGAATCCCGGTTGGGCACCTATTTTTCACACTCGCAGATTCCTCTTCTTTAACGTCTAAAATTGATTTCTATATATTTGTTTGTAGTGTACACAAAATATTTCTGTCGTTCAAGCCACCTTCTTCAGTGTGAATATATATACATATTAAACAGGTACACAAGATGAATTTGACAAAAAAAACATACCAGAAAAATATTACAACATGCAAGACTCAAGATGCAATTTCTTTTATATTATACATATCGGAACCCACCATTTTGAAAACACGCATTTTTAACGATCTTTAACTATAGATATCTTACAGATACATAGTTATTATTCACAAGCCTGACTTATATTTGTAATAAAGACAGAAGTTAATACTAAAGTCACGTGAAAATTCTGTTTAACGATGAAGAACGTAACGGCTAGAATTCGTGTCAAATTAATATATTGTCAACATTTCTCGCCTCTAATACACATGCTGATATAGTAAGTACAAATCGTATTCACAAGGGTGGTAAGACAGAGAGAAGTCCAGTAAGTATTCGTCATTTTTGTGATGAATTATGAATTGTGCCTAAGAGTAAAGTACGCTAAAATAGTAATGTGCACAATAGAAATCTTATTTATTATATAAAAATAATTGCGTTTTTATTATTAATATTATTAAATACCATCATCATCATCATCAGCATTATTGCTATTATGTATGGAAGCCCCAACTCGGCTCCAAGTCAACTCGGCCCCAGTCAACTCGGCCCCAAGTTTACTCGGCTCCAAGTCAACTCGGTCCCACGTCAACTCGGCCCTAAGTCAACTCGGCCCCAATTTTTACTGTATACCTAAATAATTTCCTAAAGAAATTTGAATGCAAAACTGAACTATGCCAAAATTAAAGTGTAAGGTATAACAATTTTGGATTCGAGCCAAGGCTATTCCAGCCTTATTTGCTCATAAAAAAAACAATCTTTGCTGTCAAAAAAAAGATCTAAAATGCCGACCCTTATTTTCGTCAAATTTGGGTCGGTCAGGCGTGGCCAACACAATATTTTTTTTGTTTGGCCTTAGTTAAGGTATAATTTTTGCCTTTTTATATTGTTATTTAATATTATTTTAAAATTATTTTATTAATGCAGTTTTTATTATTGCTATGTGAATGTAAATGAAAAAGGAACATCAAAGGCAACGATTTAAAACTTTTTAACTTTTGCATTATTTCGTAAATATACAGTAAATTGGGACCGAGTTCACTACTTGGGACCAAGTTGACTTGTGGCCGAGTTGACATGTAGCCAAGTTTGATCTGGGGCCGAGTTGACATGGGGCCGAGTTGACTAGGCCGAGTTGACTTGGGGTCGGGGTGACTCGAATTCGTATGTATGTTTCTAAGTATATATGTATATACATACACTCGAAATTTATATATATATACATATATGTATATATATCAAATAAAACTCAGGACCAAGGTATAAATTTGCCAAATTTAATACAGAAAATTCACAAACGTTTTCGGCCATAGGCCTTCATCAGGTGTGATGAAGGCCTATGACACCTGATGAAGGCCTATGGCCGAAAACGTTTGTGAATTTTCTGTATTAAATTTGGCAAATATATACCCTGTCTCTTATACACATCTAGATGTGTATAAGAGTATATATATATAGCATTACTGCAAAACGGCTTGGGTTTTATCTCTATAGTATATCATGATTTATTCATAAGATGTATCTTTTCGGAGATCCTGCCTTGTCGTAAAATGCTTATAAGAGGAAGGCGTATCATACATTGATTTCTGTTTTTTGACATCATCAAGGATTGATACTGTCTAACTACGCATGGAAATGCGTGTGAAAAAAAAAAAAGATGCTTTAATCGGATTTGAATTCCCAGAAAAAAAAAGCCTCAAGGGCCCATAGGCAGCAGAAGGTTCGAATCCCAGTTGTGGCACCCATTTTCTCAAACTCGCAAGATCCCTCTTCTTTAACGCTAAAAAAATCTATTTATATACATTTATAGCATTACCGCACCGCAAGACGGTTTTTAGGGCTTATCTCTATTATATCATGATTTATATATATTGAAACGGAACAGAAGAATTTGACAAGAAAAAAAAAACATTCCATATAAATATTATAGGTCTATAATCATGTTATAATATTTATAATATATAATATTATACTTTATAGTCCACATATCATTGGCCGCACACACATATATAATTTTGAAAGTCTTAAATAAAAAATAAAAAATAAATTTGTTGTAATTACTACCCAAGGAACAAATTATTGATGAGATTATGTAAATCTGGTAAAGAAATAATTATTACTGTACAAAATATTTCATGTCCGAGAAGCGTTGGCTTCTCCTTAATGAAAGAATTGTAGATTAATGTTACTAGACGAAACAATAAATCTGATGATATCATATACGTTGACCTATATGTGTACCAACCGCTTGCTGACAGTAGCTCCCTGATAAATCGTAAGAAAAATCCACATTACTTAAAGTATTTTATGATTGGCTTTACATTAGTCAAGTAATTTAAAGCCTGCGGGGAATTGATCTCCACCTTAAACTTGATTTTAATGTTGTGGTGGGTAGGAAATGCAATCTGATATATAGTACCAATGGCCCTTGAACTTACACCGTAAATCTCCTTTGATGAATTACTGAAGTAAACAGTTGATGCACTTTGGTGCGAATAATATATATATATATATTTTTTTTTTTTTGCAACATTGAAGTTTAAGCTACAACACTTATGTATAATGAATTAATATATAAACGTTTGGTTTAAATTCTGAGAAACTATATCTTTATATAATTCGCTAGTCACGTATTAAATGCATTTCAAATTATTCTATCCTACGACATAATCACAGGCTAACACAAGCTAGGTTAAATTTGAAGGACAGTTTTCTTAGGTTTAAGAAATTTAAGTGCTCGGCGGAAATATACAGAACAGAATGTTTATGGTTTTTATAAAATATCACTATATTTCCAAATATTAATATAAACAATTTTTTTAGAATGATGCCATCATTAATACTTTATAATAATAGCTTATGATTTTTTAATGCGCAGAGTTCATAATGACAATATGATCAATAATTACTATTATATATTTTCATTATAAATATTTACTAACTTTCATTTGAAGTGTGTTTAGCCCAATAATGCATTTTTTGATTTATGTAATTTATAATGTGGTTTATCAAAACATGGAAAGTTATACTTTTGGTACGTTTGAATATTTCAAGATAATGGCTAATTTTTCTAAATTAAGATTTATTCACAATATAATATAATATAATATAATATAATATACCGTAATATAATATAATATAATATAATATAATATAATATAATATAATATAATATAATATAATATAATATAATATAATATAATATAATATAATATAATATAATATAATACAATATGATTAGATTAGATTATAACATAATATAAGAATATCATGAGATTTCTAGTCAATGGCTGACAATAACTGATATATTTTCAGTGGCTAAATTTATTATTATTATTATTATTAATTTATTATTATTATTATATCGTAACAGATGTAGGAATTTTATATAAATATTTGAGAAATGTTATAGATTAGGTTTTTGTTAGCAGTTTCTCGGGAACATATGCTTTGTCATCCCAAAACCAGCTTATTTTTGCTAAATGTTAATCTGATTAATAATAGCATAAGAACGTGGCAGTATTGTAATACTTTCACTCATAACGTTGCCTATAGTAAGTCGATTCCAGTAAGTGACCTATCATTTTAACGGTTATGATGTGGAGAATATGAAGATATTAAAAAGTCAATTTTCTTGTTTTGGTCAGTGATACTGGTTTCCACATGGCAAGCTCCAACTATTTGCTCTTGTACTAAAGTACGCTGGCCAACCCTGTTTGGGTGGAATGCGTGTACACTGGCTGTATATATAAGCGCTGGGTTCTTTGTAGCCGTATTTGCGCGCAATATTGCAGCTATACTAAGTATCCATTTAACTCATGGGTGTAGAAAAGCAATAGGCCAGATACCTAGCCTCTTGACGGAAAATCATGAACCTAAAATAACAAGAACCATAATTTAAGCAAACTGTTGGGCAAGAAAAACGTTACTACTTGCGATTCAGAATCTGAACTTTCAGATCGGAGGACCTACCGAACCGATCAGAAAATCGAATCAGCGTGGAAGAATAGTGACGCACTGGCGTTCAGCAAATCAGAAATGCTGTCCGAATTTCGATTCGGATCCGACGTAAATGCAGATTTAATCTGTAAACTATTGGTAGAGGGACGTGAGTTAAATAATTTGGAGGATAAATACGATAGAACATTAACGAGAAAACAAATAATTTACAATGAGTGTCAAATGGAAAAAAGACGTATGAAAGAACTTGGAAAGTGTGGATGGATAAATTAGCAAACAATATAAAGTCAAACTACGAGTGTAAGAAGATGTGACAGTAAGTTATTTGAAACAAAAAACATATGACATGCCTGTCACTGTTGATACGATCGTCTGGCGCTATAATTTGCGTGTATATATATATATATATATATAGAGCTTAGAAGTATCCATAGGGGGAAACTAAAACAATGAAGTGGTTAAAAACAGTACCATAAGGCGAAAGTAGTGGCGCTAAGGGGAAACTAAAGCGACGTTAAGGGGCTGTCTCTTATACACATCTAGATGTGTATAAGAGACAGCTACAGTACTGTGTCTAGTAGAATGCTGGTCACTTCGGCCCAAAACTAAATCGGCCCAAACCAACTCGGACCAAAACCATGATACGAACTGCTTTCGGCCACGAAAGGGAGGGTGTCGCCAAGACAGCCTTCAATCTAGATGTCCATCGCCACCTGTGCCTGTGACTGACTGATACCATGGAGTTGAATAGCTATAATTATTCTAGCCTATATGCGACGATAAACCGTCAGGAATAAACACTGTGTTGTGCCGAGCAAGAGAAGATGTATTTGAATTATATTAATTAAAGACTTTTTATTTTGATATATTAAGCTTGTTTTGAATCGTATTATTATTTGTCTGTTACCCTATTATGCCTCATCAATGAAGTCCACCTTTGGTGTTACAATGCCTAAGTATGCTCACGATGACATCCATAACTATATTATATAAGCACATCATAACAACAGTTATTTGAAAGAATATTTGATAAGTCACAGAATTTCGATTTTTCACCCTCGAGCATAAAAGAAAATAATGGAATCGCCCCTTGTATTCATGCAATAAAACAAATGCGACGAGCGATTCCATTATTTTTTTTTAGCGTATACTGCAGTTTTGCCCATTACACAGCAGCACTTAAGAAATTAAGCAGCTTTCGATTTGGACGATGCGGCGTTCTACGACGGGCAGTGGAGCGTGAAACCGTACTGCGCATGCGAATACATTGGGAAGTCGTTCGTTGTGTGGATTTGACAACGGGCTTTAAGCGAATTGGCGTTGTGTTGACTTCGGCAACGTGAGTTAGGTTATGACGTCTCGCTGAGGGCGCCTGCGTAATTGATCACGCGATAGGAGGGAGCGCGTCGTCCTGTAAATCGAAACAGCTTTGATGTTGAGACGGGAAGTGCAGAGTACGACGTTCATGGTTGACTGAATTCCCCGTCGCAGCTACCCGCTCGCCCATTTCGAAAGCTCGCTAATAATGTGCCTGAATACGCCGGACGCTTTATTTTATTTTCTTGAAGGTATGCTGCAATTTCGCCCATCACACACAGTCTGCGTCTTGTTGTTATTCAGGCACAGGGCGGGAGTATGCACTCTATGGAATGCATATTCTAGTTATTGTTTTTGTCATTATTTGTTGTACTGATTGTCTAATCATTGTTAATTTTATTGTTAATATGTATGCTAATTCACGTTGTGGTTATCTTACTAATCTACTTATTTACAGTATATACATTCTAATTAAATTGAGTATTGCCTTCGATGTATGACTAGCTACGCTTGATTACGATACAGTTGGTTTAATTTAAGAAAGGCTTTAGATGGAATTTACAGTTTATTTATTTATATTCCGTAAATTATACACTGTAAAACAACATTGGGGGTTTAAACACAAAAGTCCAAGTAATTTTGTCGCTCTTTTAGTGACACGTTTAAAAACTAAACGTGTTTAGGACATCCTAATGTGCTTAGAATCTTAATGTGTTTAGAAATATTTGCGCTTATATATTTAATATCCTGATAACCACAACACGTCAATATTTTAAGCACATTAGTGATGGGCCTAAACAAGTTTAGCTTTTGAAATTGTTACGTCACCAAAGCAGGACAGAATTGTGTAAATTGTTATTTTCTTCTATCTAGATCCGACCGTCAAGACGTCTGAGGTTGACCCACAATTCAAGATCATTACGGAAGGATATTCAGTTACACTGATGTGCAATGTGAACACGAGTAGTAGTTTTGAATGGTCTAGAACCAAGCCTATTGACAAGTTTAAATGTACGTACCAATTCGTCTTCCACTTTATCACTTTTATTTTCTAAATGTTATTGATTATTATGGTGTTGATTATTTAATGATAAGAATAATAATGTTCTTAATATATTGCCATCATCGTCGCCATTACCATCATAATCATTAAAATATACTACTACTACTACTACCACTCCTTCTACTACTACTACTACTACTACTACTACTACTACTACTACTACTACTACTACTACTACTACTACTACTACTACTACTACTACTACCACTACTACTACTACTACTACTACTACTTGATCCTTATTATTATTACTATAATTATTTGTTTTTGTAATAGTAGGGGTCTAATATAAATCAATTAAGCATGCAATAAATTCTCTCTATCACGAAAGCACGCAAGATGTGCACAGCAATCAATTGATTTTTCGATCAATCAACAGAACAATTGATCAATTTATAAAATAATCAATTAAACATAAAACAGTAGGCAGTCAAGCAATTAAGAAACCAATTATTATGTAAGCAATAAAATAATCTAACTATTATTCTTGATAAGCAAGCAATATAGCAATTAATCAATCAAACAAGCAAACAATCAATCACTATCAATCAATCATCTAGCATCCTATACTGATGCATATATAAAATTTCCGCCATAATCTTCTGCCCGGCGCTAGCTTTACTGATCATTTGTCACACTGATTTTAACTACATAATGTTTATCATTCTTCTTAAACACTTTAAATATATCATTTTGATTATTGTTAGTATTATTATTATTTAATAATAGGCATATATATATATATATATATATTATATATATATAATATATATATATATATAGGCCTATATATTATAATATTTATGGATCACTTATGATATAAATATATTATTTTTTATTATTGTTTGTATCATTGTATTAAATGTTTTGACCTTATAAAACTAATCATTTTATTACTATTACTGAAAGTATTATTTTTATTTTGATGATAGAAATCTGTTTTGTTTTCAAATATTCTAGTTAAATATTAATTTTCTAAGTTTTCATAGAGGGCGCAGTTGTGTTTTCTGTTTTGTCAGCAGTGCATCGTAATAGATACAGTAGGTGCTTCTTCAATAATTCGTTATCAACTCTTTCAGATATCGAGTCTACTTCGAGAAACAATCAGTTTGAAATATGGGAAAATGAATACCACAATATATCGGAGCTCACCATTAATGCGATTACGTCTGATGAGTCGGGGACGTACGTGTGCAAGGCAACACGACTTGATGGACAGATAATACGCTTCCAGTACGAATTACAAACTATTGGTAAAGTACAGTTTCTATTTTATCTATTTATTTATTAAAAAACAAAAAACAAACAAACTTGGATTAGATAGAATTTATTCTGCGTGATACACACCATGGATAACCCACGAAAGTCCTGAGACATGTATAAAGTGGGGTAATTTTAGTGGTGAATTCGGCAATACACGTTCGGCAACGTATCATCATCATTACAGCCTCGAGAAGAGCAGCGATTGGAATCGAACCGGAGACAAGAGATCTCTACGATTTAGCGCACACACATTGGCTGTCACCAGTTTAGCTATAGCTGCTCTCAATATTAGGCCTACAAATGGACAAGACATTAGCTAAAAGTTAATAATCAAGAAAGCAAGGTTTGTATTCGCTCGTGTGAAGCGGCTAAATCTTGGTATAAAATATTTAGATGTCCGTTTAAAATTTAGCACAAAAAAAAACAACACACAATTACGACATCTAGCCTTCGGGCCACACCTTGTTCACCTGTGCTCTATAGCAATTTGTAATGTAAACGAACTATGTCTCTCTGGTCGTTTATTTCGCATTCAACAGTTCAACCATTCTTATAAATCATGTATTTCTTCTCGTTTAATAATGTAAATATTTCTTTTATTGGATGAAAACAGTCTGTTTTGTATCTTGCAGTTGCTCCTACAATCAAGGCTATCAAAATCAACAACGTTTCAATTGGCGAAACCTCAAAAGTTGAGTACAAAGAATTGACCTCACTCACCATGAGCTGCGAGGCGGACGGGTCACCAACACCAAGCATTGGTTGGCAAAAGATAACAGAGAAGAACAGTGAACTAACATATCTTAACTCTTCGGTAATTGTGTTCCAAAATTTGACGTCGCAGGACAATGGAACCTACATCTGTAATGCTTCAAACTCAGCCGGTGTTGCTAACAGGACGGTCGGGCTTTCTGTACTGTGTAAGTTTCCATCTCGCTAAAATAGTGGCAGCTTTGAACAGATAAGGGTGCATGACATGTGGAGGTTTATTGCTGATTGATCTTCAAATTATGAAACAGAGATACATTATGAACCAACATATTGACCTATCTTATAATAATACAAGTCACATTTATAATATAAAAATAGACCCGTATACAGGTATCCCTCCAATAAAAGACTACCGTACTTTTGGGATTGGGGTTTCTATGATCTTTAGCAGCTTTGGTCTGTAATTAGATTAATCCATCCAATTAAAGACTTTGCTTTTGAGACCGTGGTTTTCATGGTCTTTAGTAGCTTTAGTCTTCTCTAATTAGAATAATTAAGACAGAATTTGAGACTACAGAAAAGTGGTATTTAATTTGAGGTGGCTTTTAATTTTTAATTTTAATCTTTAATATTAAAAAGTCTAATTAGAGGGTGGTCTTGAATTGGAGGTCGTCTTTATTTGGAGTCGTCTTTAAGTAAGAGGGAGACCTGTTTAATAGAAATAAAAATGATATTGTCCCTTATACGGACAACTGCACTTTGGTAGGATGGGCTCCAATAGTTTCGAGTGACATTGGAGTTTCAGCACAGTGGCACATATGGCAATAGCCTCTGCTCCTTTAGTTTCCACTCAAATGGGAAAGCAACACTTTGGCTGTAGGCCTAGTTCTGGCAGTTTCCCCAGAGCCATGCCACACCACATTGGGGCGGTAGTCCAGGTTACAGTATAGTCTCCACCAAAATCGGGGTCCTGTGTCAGTAGGCAAAGATATCGTAGTATCTCCACCTACATTGGCACTGCAGTGCTGTGGCAACAGGCTGGGTTACAGTGTAATCTGTGTCTACAGTGAAGCTACAGTGATGCGTGACAGGAGGTTTAGTTTTTGTCGACACCGATTTTGGAACAGCAGAATTGCGGTGATATTATGGGTTACAAGTCTCCACCTACATTTGACAGTCGTGATAAGGTAGTTTTCGGCAGTCCCTACTCATATAACGTCAGTAGCTCTACGATAGTAAGCTATGAAATTTGATATAATCTCACCCACCTTGGCTGCAGTACTGTGAGGCTGGATTGAGTAGTCTCTACAACATATTGTGGCTTCGAACAATTAGATGGATGAGAAAAGAGGATTTGGTTTCCATTGAGTCTTTATCCACATTTGGTCAGTGGTGGTAGGCCATGATTCCACCGTAACTCACCGTAACGCCACTAAATTTATTTAAGTGGCGTTGAGTGCAGGTGGGTCGTTTCCGACCCTTTAATAGCCCCCCCCCCTCCTTGTCTTCTTGTATTAAACTGTGTAGTACTTTCAGCTTCCACGACGTGGGCAGGAAGAGCATTGCATCCGTTTAACACCCTTTGAGAAAAGAAGTGCTTCCTACACTTCAGTCGAGCAGAAGGCTTTTTAATTTCCAACTATGACCCCGTAGTAACCAACCCAACTGCCAAGAAAAAAAAAAAAAAAAAAAAATCCCTATCAATATCCTCTTTTCCATTTAAGATTATATAGGTCCGATTAAGTTCCCCTGATTCTTCATGTTTCTAAAGTAGTTAAATTAAATGCTGTAAGACGTTCCTCATAAATTAAATGTTCCATACATTTGGGGATTTTAGTTGCACGTCTTTGGACCATTTCTAACAAGTTTATATATTTGCGTAACTGCGGAGACCAAGACTTGATTGTAAATTGAAGGTGCGGACGAACTAATCCAATATACAAACACCTAATGTTTGCAATTGACTTACCTTCAAATGACCTTTTAATACTTTCAAGTACCCGACTGGCAGTCTTACCCGTAGTAACGAACTTTTTGTTGAGTTTCGAAGATTTATCAATAATAACACCTAGGTCTGTTTTGCTCTCAACTTCTTCAAGAACAATGTTAAGGATTATTATGACCTAAGTGCATTACTTTACACTTGGATACATTAAAAAGCATCGCTGTGCTTTAGCTAACTCCCACTTAGCTTACACCATTGTGATGTTAAGCTGCGCCCTAGTAGTCTTCACAGCACCTACACCACATAATTAATTGTTATATATTCACATTTTCAGTATTTGTTTTAATTATAAAGATAAGCCTGTGATTACGACATCTGCCCAACAAGACATTCGGAGTGGTATGGAAGAGGAAGTCCCTATCTTCTGCAGACACCACGGCAACCCCACTCCAAACGAAACAATATGGTACAAAGATGACTCTGTTCTTTCTGCCAGTCAATGGTTGTTAATAACAGACTTCAGGTATGAGGAAACTCCCAGGTTTGCAACGGTAGAGTAAGGGGAGGATCGTCCTACTGATAGAGCTGAAGTTTTCGGATTACTTTAAACCCAGGATTCGGAGGGGCATAAATTGATATGAAGTAATAGGCCTACTGCTTTTTCTTTAAACAGAAGGAAAAGGTGGAAAAGGTGTAGTTACGCCCCTTTATTCCCAGTTATTAAATATAATCTGTATATCATTAACTATTCCCCAAATTTTTTTTTTATCAAAACCCTTCATGTGTCTTGCGTCCTACTTGATTTTAAGTAGTCCCCCTTACTTTAGATCATCATGTGAGTAGGGGTGCAGTATCTCTTGACAAGTTGCAGGTATCGACTTAGTCATGAATTCAATTTATTGTTTTTTTATTCCAAGATAATTTGAAATGTCTGTCTATCAGATTAACTAGAACTAGAATAACAATCACAATCACAATCTATATTTCCAACTTATACATATACAATACAAGAATGAATGAATATACATTACATAATAGGCATATAATCACCAAGATGAGTGGAGGAGGCTAAAAGGTCAATCGTACAATGGACATCTACCTTTAAGATTAATAAATATAAAGAAGTGCTTTATCTTGAGCAAATGCAATGTTCCTTTCTTTTTAGTTTACTTGTGAAGATTAAATCAAAGGACGATTATGGGGATTACAAGTGTGAAGTGGGCAACTCACAGGGAAAAACTAGTATGGTTTATGCAATTAGTGGTAAGCAAAAATACTCATGAATATCCAAAAACATCCCGCTGCTGCAGCGCAATGGGTGAATGGGCATCAAATTCATCGATCGTTTCCATTGTCATTGTCATCATCAACATTAGCGTCATCATAATCTTATATCAATATCAATCTTTAACAATAGTGCCATATATCAATCTCGATATATATTAGAAGCGGGTCTACAGAAAAATCTATGTAGGGGATCATGCGTAGTACGAAGATTTTCGTTTAAATATGCTTGTCAATTATAGACACTATGGAATTTAAAGCGAAAATTAGCTTTTTCCTTGTTCCCATGTGCCCCTCTCTTAATCCATCCCTTAATATCAATATTGTTGTTGATTGAGACATAAAATGTACCTTTTGCCCGAGAAGACAGAAGAGCCAGTAACGGGCTCGAGGTACGGTCTTCGATCAAGATCTAGAGTGAATCGTAAACGCTAACTGCGCACCATTATCTTGCATTATATGAAAATCATATCCCCAATAATCATTATCCAGTGTTAAACTAACAGGAACACGTCCTGTTTGCTATTAAGTCAGTTTCTATTCGAAATACAAGTGATTTGATATTAAATTTCACCTTATAATACCTTATGTACATATCCTGAATTGATCAATTATTGATGTAATGGGATTTATTAATAATATATTAACAGGATGTAGATGTCAATAAAAACATCCGCTATTTGCTGTAATGACCATCTTTTCTAGTCCAATCGATTTTGTTGGGCTTTCAATAAATACTATTAGTTAGAAAAAACACGAAACCATTAATTTGAAGGAATATATACTATAAAATAAGATCAAGCCTGAATCGTAAACGCTAACCGCACCATTATCTTGCATTTATGAAAATCATATCCCAATAATGGATGTACATCTGTCTCTTATACACATCTGTATAGTCTCCACCAAAATCGGGGTCCTGTGTCAGTAGGCAAAGATATCGTAGTATCTCCACCTACATTGGCACTGCAGTGCTGTGGCAACAGGCTGGGTTACAGTGTAATCTGTGTCTACAGTGAAGCTACAGTGACTGAAGGAGATTGCTTAATTTAATCCATGGGTCACGATAGTAAGGTTTTCGGGCTTGTGCAAAGAGCATTCGCTTTGTTAACGAGTTATTTGGTTGTCGGCAAATATGGGCTATATATTTTAGATAATAATATTAATAATAATATTTTAGGAACACGTCCTGTTTGCTATTAAGTCAGTTTCTATTCGAAATACAAGTGATTTGATATTAAATTTCACCTTATAATACCTTATGTACATATCCTGAATTGATCAATTATTGATGTAATGGGATTTATTAATAATATATTAACAGGATGTAGATGTCAATAAAAACATCCGCTATTTGCTGTAATGACCATCTTTTCTAGTCCAATCGATTTTGTTGGGCTTTCAATAAATACTATTAGTTAGAAAAAACACGAAACCATTAATTTGAAGGAATATATACTATAAAATAAGATCAAGCCTGAATCGTAAACGCTAACCGCACCATTATCTTGCATTTATGAAAATCATATCCCAATAATGGATGTACATATCCTGAATTGATCAATTACTGATGTAATGGGATTTATTAATAATAGATTAACGGGATTTAGATGTAAAAAAAAAAACATCCGCTCTTTGCTGTAATGACCATCTTTTCTAGTTCAATCGATTTTGTTTGGCTTTCAATAAATACTATTAGTTAGAAAAAAAAAACATGGAACCATTAATTTGAAGGAATATAATATATACTAGATCTTGTTTTATAGTATATTATACTATAAAACAAGATCTAGCCTATACTATAAAATAATTTCAAAAGGAAAGGCGTAGGAAATGAAGCAGTTGGAGCAAGAAATGAGAGCCTAATTACTATTTTTATAATAAAGAAGACGATTAATTCCAACAAAAAAATTCTCAAACTACACCGACATGGCAGCAACCAAAAGGGTTTATGTTGGAAATGTGTCTATGCATCAGCTCAAAAAAAAAAATTTAAAAAATAAAATAAAATATAATATAATAAAATAAAAAAGAAATATAATTTGTAGGCCCTAATTGTAACAATAAAGCGTATTAGTATTATTATTCGTTGTTATTCCAATAGAAATATACAGTTTTCCCTCCAATTAAAGACCGGGATTTCCATGTACTATTGTAGTAATCTGATCTGTAATTAGAATAATAAAGATCATAGACATTTTGTTAATTTCGGACCAAAAAGAAGGTGGAGGTGGTCTTTATCACCCGTGCGGCTACTGTTCCAGCTCTAATGAGCCTATAGGGACGGCGCTGTTACTCTCTATAGTAAGTCATTACTAGATGCAACAGTAGTAGTATGGGTGCATTTATTTCAATCGTTTTTGTCCTTTTTGTTTTACATTCAGTCGTTATTTAATTTTCTTATAACTTATCTATATACATCAATATATACACGTGCATACACACGTGAAAGATGCAGATCCACACCAAAATACGCATATTTTTTCCAGTATACACTTTTATTATTGATTTATCATTTGCCGCAAATCCTAATCTGACATTGGGAGTTTTAATCCTGTAAAAGTATTACACAGTCTAATGTTTGCAGCGAGAGTTTCCGACTCCGACAATAAAACAGATGGCGCTTATCAGTATACAGCCTTGGCGTACACCACGATTCACATTTCAAAAAAACCCTGATATCCATCCATTTATGGTTAAGCATTGCAGTTGGTTAAACCCAATGTTAACCACTTTTGTGTTTGCTTCTGTGTTTCTGGTTCTGGTCTTTCACAACTACGGGTATAACACATTGTCTTTTTGTCGTCGGCTCCCCGTGTACAAGACCCGTGGGCTAGAGCAAATAGAGGCCTATAGGAGTGAGAAAGAAACAGGATTGTTTTCCGGCATAATGATTAATATACCACCATAGGTGACATTGCTCTCTACCACTTTTGTGGTGTTTGTTGGGCCCCAGACAAAACAAATATTCCCTATTACTCAACCAGGACAATAGGCCTAAATTGAATAAATATATTTTAATTTTTGTTTATTTATTTCAGGTCGCCCGCGAAAGCCAATTATACTTAGTGGAATTACGTCCCAGAAACGAACTGAATATCACTTACGTTGGAAGTCCAACGATCGTTTTGTTGTTATTACGCATTTTATTGTTCGTGTGGTCAAAATTCCCAGCGAGGTAAAGCTAAGTAGTTCTGCAATTTGAAATAGAAATAAGAATGTTAGCTATTTAATTCTAAGCAAATTAAAGTTTTTAAATTAATTTGAATAGAATAATAGTTTGACTGATTGGTAAATCCATGGTTTATAAAACACATTGAATATTTATCTGATTAATGGAGACAGAACAGAAATTAAAGTTGTAGAGGGCGCACTTCAATTCTACAAGATTTTTTTTTTTAACACAGCCTCAACTGAAGTGGATATGATTATTATTCACGAGTAAGCTCTGACATACCGAAATAAATGTAAAAGAACATATCAAACCTCGATGACCAAAACAACACACATTAGAAACTTAAAACTTTAACTAATCATAGGCCTGGTCTCTTATACACATCTAGATGTGTATAAGAGAC
>NW_022713172.1:565015-566607 GCF_011630105.1 Anneissia japonica
GGTAACATTCATCATCATCTAGTTAATAGTGATAATCCTCGTCTTCGTTGTCTTTATCGTAATAATTATTTTACTCTCAACAGGAAAACGATGACATGAGTGGTCCTCTTGAGGTTCAAAGTATTCGGTATGCAGTGACATCAACTAAACGCCACTTTTCGTTACATATACAAGCACTGCGCCCTCTTACTACTTATACAATATATGTCAAACCGTTTGTTGATGATATTGATGGTGACGAGGCCTCAATCACCATACAAACTTCTCTTGGTAAATTTCAGTTATTGTTTATTTATTCATTAAATCATAAGCTGAATCAATTATAGTATCGGCCATATAAGTTTGATTTTCATACAATCGCTATATTACGGTGTTTTAGTGCAATCGTTGTGCCCTGTCATGAAAAAAACAACGCAACTGCATTTAATAAAGTTCTGAGATAATCAACAAAACGTGTTATTGTCTTCGCTCTCTTCATGCGTAAATAATTGAATTAGTATTTTCACACAATTTTAGGAGTTTTATAGGTACTGTATATTGTGTAGAACTTGTTTTCTAAATTACCCTATAATTAATAATAATACGAAATATGTCAGATTTAATGTTTTTTCATGACAACCGAGTCAATCACATATAAGAAAGACACGAAAGGCACACTCAACTGCATTTGTCATGAAAGAATCAACTCAACTACAGTATTTATTGAAAAAAAAAACTACTTATTATTATTAGATAATATTACTTAAAGATTATAGGTGATATTATATCAACTTTTAAGAGAAATTATACGGTTAGGCATTTTTTTACTATGCTGACAGAGGCATAGAATAGAATATAGAGGCACGCATACCCAATTTCACCCAGTTTGTGATTGTCTGGGATTGTTAGGCTTCAACAATTCGGAAGATTTTAGATGAATGTAAATGTGATTTATGTTAAAACGAAAATTAAAAAAAAATAAAAATGTGAATTTAATGATGTTGATACTGCTAATTAAATAGAGCTTTACTTTCTATGCACAAAGCAAAAATAATCTGGGAACAGCCTAGTAGATAAATTCAGGCTATACCAACTATCAACAAAACACAATCAAGTCAATCTGTTATTAATTTATGTGTTCTTTTTACAAGTATATTTGAGATCTACTGTAGTAGGCTACTGGTTTTTTAATAAACACATAACTTTTTTTTATTACATTACAATAAAACATGCAATTTTAGTTTAAATTCCCGACATCCGATAATGTGTTCTATATTTCAACTAGTATTGCATTTTTCCGTAACATTCCAGCCGGACAATGAGATTTGCAATTGTATTTGTGGGTATATTGTTCCATAAACCATTTCTGTTTTCTGTCATTAATTTTCGTACAATGCTCTATTTTTTGTCTTCAATGAATCATATTTTCAATCGTCTTTTATCATTTAAGAAAAAAAAGGTTTTTTATAGCATTTTTTCAGAAATTCATCCTCTTTTGTATTTCACATAAATGTTATTATCAAATGTATTTAAATGTTTATCAGAAGAAAAATAAATATTGGACTATATGCTATAATAATAATAATAATAATAATAATAATAATAATAATAAT
>NW_022713172.1:566648-574281 GCF_011630105.1 Anneissia japonica
AATAATAATAATAATAATAATAATAATAATAATAATAATAATAATAATATAGGTTTTAATATATCGCAATATAATATTCTATCAGGGCGCCATTACACACTAAATGTAATAAATAAAAAAAGACAAATTAAATAGAAAAAGATGCTTTTTAGGCAATCCTTAAACCTTGTCAAAAACTTTGCCTCCTTAATTGGGAGATGGTTTCATAATAATGTTCCCCTGCCAGAAAAAGATAATAGCCAAATTTTGCTAGTTGTAAGACTGATGCCAAAAAAATGCTAAAAGTATGAGATACGGTAATGCAATATTGTGTACCAATAAAGAGATTGTTTATAATGATTACATTGTAAAATAATGTTATTGTAGTTATTTACATTGGATAATCATCTTTCGCATGATAAACAGTATACAGCACTATGCAGTTGAGTGGGTTTCTTATGACAACCTATTACATAACAGGTGTTATATGTCAGTTGAGTTAAGTCTTTCATGATATTTAAGTGTGTCTTGGCTGACAAAAGTAATACAGACTTGCAGTTGAGTGGTATTTTAATTTTAAAATTTAATATTTTCAGTTGTAGGCCCCTAATTTAAAAATCTGAATACATCACAAAGTGCATTATGTCCCCAAAAGGGCAAAAAGCTAAAAAAGTGCATTTTGAAAAATGTGTCAGTTGAGTGGTTTTTTCATGACAGGGCGCAGTCCCCTGCGCAATCGTAAAGGCTTTGACCGACCATTCAGCATCACAGAAAGTTGTCTTGATTAAGAAGATAAGATGATACTACTTGTTTACATATTATATATGTATGTATGTATATATGTGCGTATGTATATATGTATGTATGTGTATATATATATTGTACACTAATATATATATATATTATATATATATATATATATATATATATATATATAGTATACTAACGTTCGCTTTTATATTTTAAGGAAATACTGTATAAATATTATGAAGAAATTTGGATATTAAAGTTAATATAATAGCCAATAAAGACAAATCGTGAAACTTAACAAAGGATGGCTTCCATTATTTTTGCTATTATTATTTCGAATGACGCAGTGTGCAGCCTGATGTGTCACGTTAATACATCGTTGTGGCAACGTTGCAATGTTATTTAGTTCTGTAATTACGTTATAAAAACGTATTTATGGTTCTTCAAAAAGAGTATTTTCTACCAACGTTTTCACAACTATACCTAATTTCCGTAACGTCCTTAATCTGAAATAGTTACAAGTTAGAATATTTAAAACTTGTTATAATATTATGTGACAAAACCTTTTTACATTTTTATTGGATAAACAATTAGCGGTACATTTGTACATTTGTTTATAGTTTACCTTTCTTCTCTATGTTGTTGTTAAGCGCCTTGAGGCTGTGGCTACGTGAGGCGCTATATAAATCTAGAATTATTATTATTATTATTATTATTATTATTATTATTATTATTATTATTATTATTATTATTATTATTATTATTATTATTATTTCGAAATTTACATAAATTATTGCTTAATGTATTTTTCCGGTACTGTATCATCAATAAATTAAATTTCATTTTATGTAGTATAGGTGTTAAAAATGAACTAAGGTCTTCAAAGAGGATAGCTCCAATAATATGTAAATGTACCGTACTTTTAAATGTTGAAATGTGCCCTCAAACTTTAGATAAATTCAGTAGAGATCTATTAAAGAAGAATATCACAGAATTAATCAATTTTACAATTTCAGAAGATTACAACCCTGAAGTGGTAAAAGTTACATGTACCGGATCATCTGCACAACCAAAAGGTAAATTAAAGGCTATATGAAACATATAACACAATTAAATAGATCCTTACCATTTGATTAGTGGATTTCGTATCACATGACATTGGTTGTTTACACCATTTTGTCACTCATGAAAATTTAGTTCCATCCGTGCATTTTGTTCCATTCCTCTTGTTCCATTGCAAACCTCTACTTAATACAATGTTTTCAGTTGTTGAAAGAAGATGGACTGGTCCATTCAAAAGAAAGTTACAACTTTTTTTTTCAAAATATATCGAATGACAAGGATCTATTTTTATTTAGGTGTGTTATAAAACGTATAATGAATGTTTTGTATTCGTGCAGTTGAAAGGATTCATTCGTTGAATGTTTCATGAATGTCATTCTTCCCGATGCACTAATAAACATTTATCATTCGTATAATATGCATTTATGTCATCAAACTCGATGTATTTATGGTATGGCGAACTTTATGGTACTTGACTAAGACCTACAAACAAAAGAAGTACCAAAACCACAACTATTTTTAAAAATTCATGTGTCTGTGTTGAGCTAAAACAAAATTTAAAAATATTATACAGATAATGAATGTTTATGAGTGCAATGGGAAGAATATTTTCATGACTTGATAAGATTGACTGTTCCATTCAACGAGGCGAAGACAATTTCAGCAGGAAGTGGGCTGGTGGTTATAGGTGACGTGACGTCATTTCATGGATATAACCTTCCTGAAAAAGTCAGTCTGATGAGTGATGAAATGGGGAAAATAACTAATATCACGTGGTACGAAATCAACCAATCAAATGACTGGGATATATTTAGGTGTGTTATAAAATTCAATATATAGCGTGTTAAAAATATCCCCAGAAATGGTAAATGCATCTCTGACCATCTAGTCACATGAGGCCTTAGAGATTTGCTATGTCCATCATATTTGAACATCGCCATCATCATCAAAAATAATAACGACATCATCATGATTATCATTATCACACTCCAATACAAAACAATTGGCATGAACCTGGTACTGTGGTTCATTTAGTTCAAACAACTGTAAAATATAACATTGTGAAAATTATATACAATGAAATTGTAGTGGTGAATTTGTTCTGGAATATAGTTGCTATAGAAAATAGTAAATTATATGATTGCAGTAGTTTGTATAAATATTAGAGCTAAATAATTGCTCCAACATGATGGTAATAAATATATAATTTGTATAAAATCTTTACTCATAATTGCTTCATATTGTTAGTACGCCCTCTAAACTATGCTAGATATTTCTTACAAATTGCTTCATATTGTTAGTCTGCCCTCTAAATTTTGATGGTTTTTTTTTTGGACATGTAATATGTTTTTTGTTTTTTTTTTCAACTGCAAAGTAGTTCTTAAAAAAGAATGGCGCCCTCAGCATATGAATGCATTTTTGCACACAAAGATATTTATAAAAAGTCTTTTTTATTTTGTCATGGAGTTTCATGATATGAATTATTATATCACGTTTATGAAAAATGAAACGGTGGTCAATGTTTTGTACGAGTACGAATGAGATACTTTCTCTTTGAAATACATTTTAAAAATTAGATCTATATAATATAGTAACAACATCACCATATTATAAGCTTCTCCTCTTCTTTTCTCAAACACTCACATCATATTGGAACATTTTATCAGTTTTTATGTCATTTTATCACACCTCTTTGTCTCATCACATCACATACTAATATTATTTTTACCTTTTTTGTTGTTTTAATGTTTAACACACAAGGGGTAAGATATTTAGGAAAGTCCAAATTCAAAATTCCAATTGGGTATATTTTATGGTGTAGGTAGTACACATAGAGACGGATCTCCTGCGTATTTTCTTTTTCAAATAGGCCTGTACTACATTCTTTATTTTTACTCAGCATTGTCAAAGGATATGCCAAACAGCGAACTTATCAGTTTTTTTAAGCGACAAACAAAACAAACATACACTCAAGGCAAAGGTCTAATAACAAGATAGACTTGCATGTATCAAATAGAAGCGTCCTATTCACGCAGAAAACAATAGATAGTAATTTAATTGAAGGAGGGCGTCCTAGTTGTTACTATGACGGTTGTTCCAGAATTTGCACTGAGATCATAGATGTCAAAGTTCAAAAGTAATAGTAATTGCAAGAGGACGTCCTACACTGCGTTATTATAGAATTTGCACCAAGAAACGCTATCTTGTTTTTATAAGATGTTTGCTAAAGGTGATATAAGGTTTAGGAAGTGGAGTTGGTTTTGGTTTTGGTTTGTTTTGTTTTGTTTTGTTTTTTCTCAGCCCTCTAGACCAACCACAAGGAAAGCATAAAACCAGACCAAAACTCGTACAATATCAGCTAATCTCATCTCACTTTTTTCTCTTCCATTTTTTTTTTCCAATTTAATAATGAAACACAAAACAAAGCATGACATCATTCTCATCTTATTTTGTTTCATCAAATGTTTGCGTTAGGTCTATCTCATCCACTCATCTTATTTCAACTCACCAAATTTTGTCATATGCATATCTCATTTCATATTTACCCTCATCTCATTTTATCTTATATCTCTTCTTATCTCATTTCATGGAATAAAGTGAAGCCGTAGCTTGGTGGGTATTATACTTGCTTTCTAATACCATTGTCCAGGCTTAATACCTCTGACAACAGAAAGCTTCCACGACTAAACCACATGTTCATCTTGTATGTGGCGAGTAACTCGTTGTTGAACAAAAATGAACAAATAATCTTACCATATTTTATCTTACATTACATTACGTATTCTCTATCAAAATGATTTTATTCTATCGTACATTTTCGACTCATCTTCTCTTATTGCATCTTGCCTTTCTTCGAGTTGAACTCATTTATAACCAAAGTAATATACTTAATCATTAGGATGTTCATCATATTCCAGGTTGATATGAATTTCAGTTCATTCACTTAACCTACAAAGCAGCCTTAAAAAAAATATGTCAGAATGATTAGAGCAGGATTGGCTATGTTTACACTGTATGTACACAATGCTAGTGTGTTGTGACTCTTTGGACACACACACAGAGGATGGTGTGAGCACATTGTGGAATAATATTATATTTTCTTAAACTGTATCCACACTGTTTACTTTTGTGTACACACTGTGTAAACCTCAGCATTTCCGCCCCAGTCAATATAATCAACACAGTGTGAACAGAGTGTCCACGCTCTGTACACGCTGTGATATGTTTCAATGATATGAATATTCTCCGTAACTTGGATTTTGCATAAGTTATACTTTTGGACCAGACTAATCTATGACCTATCCAAAATTAGAGCCTACACAATGTACACGAGGGAGAGTATGAAAAAAAAGTACATTCTGTATATAACCACTGTTGATATAACTATAAACGATCGATTTCATTAATTGTAAGCATTCTTTACGTCATTCCATACTCCTTCAACATTAGTATCAGGATTTACAAAATGTGTAATCTATACTAATAATCGTAAAACAGGAAGTAATAAAATAAAGGGGAAAAAAACAGTAAATAATAATAATAATAATTTACCATTGAAAGGTCTAATTCTGGGGTGATGATTTTTCTTCACAGTTCTTCCGCGGGTACAAGATCCTCGCAATGGCGGCGTCGACTTGGTATTGACCAGCCCAACTCTCATTTTATCCACATTCCTAATGTGTTTTCTAATTGGTTGCAAGTAAAATAGCAAGCAGGTTGATGGAAAGAATATTTTATTGTAAATTAAAATGAAAGGAAGAAAGCTTTACGAAGATTATACAGAAATTATTATTCGATTGAGGATATATGAAACACCGGTTATAAAAGGATTTAGAAGAAACGAAGATCATCAGCAGAAGTGGAGAAGCTACGTTGTTAGTTTTGAACTTGTGGTAGAAAGTATAAGCCCACCAATAATATCTTAACAGACTGAGCAACTATATCGTGTTTTCACTAAAAAATATTTTGTACATGATCAATAGATAAGCATTGAGTCTTGTTATGTAAAACTGTACAACGGTTGTCGTGATAGCCTTTGAAAATAATGTGTTTACCCTAAAAAGCTGTAAAGTTACGTAATTCTGAAAGAATCAGTTGTAGTTGGCAGATAGGAACCCACTGAACAACTTGCCTGATTATAAAGTGTTATCCATTGCTCTTGTAAGTAGTTTTTGAATAGGCTCGGTATACCGTATACACGGTGATCGCTCAATTAGTTTGACAGCGATTAAATGAATACTTTATCTCGGGACTTGTCCTCCGGACAGTGTGGCGAATTTCTGTAAGATATTTTATGAAACTGGACCAAAATTGATGTGAGTTTAAGCGAAATTAAGTTTTAAGGCTTTACTCATGTTGCATACAGAATGACAAATATGTGTCTTAGAAATATGATATTTTGCAAGTATAAAATAATTATAAAATAATATAGTATAACTGTAATGTAGAGATCATGTCGTTCCGATAAATGTTGAATCAGGAATGCTGAAGATATTCAAACTACTGTAGGCCTATCATGTTTTTTTTTTAAAGTGACGTATAATATTATATATACAGACTGTATATCGAAGCATTACTGTAAACCACAAGCATAATCTTGTTAGACCAACGTACACATTATTTAGAATAACGAAGCTGTTTTAGTAGACTGGTTCTTAAACTTTTTCATTGAATTCTGAAATAGAGCTCCTCTCTATATTATAATTTTTAAGTCGCCTTGTGTAAGCCCCATTCTTTGTCATATATGGCTTCACCAGGCATATATCATTTGATTAAAATATGTACTGATAGACTTTTATACAAAATGAAGTGTATACTGTTTGCAGAATAGAATAAGTCTAAGTTTTGTAAGTGCTTTTTTCCTATGATAAAGATAAGATAAGTAGTTTAAGAAATATACTCATCGATTTAGGTATACATGTTGTGAAAAAAGAATCAATCGATACAATTCCAGTACGAATACAATACACTAATCCAATGTTTGTGTTTTGTACTGTAAAGTTATTTCGCATTTGTTGTTGATGACTCGAACATAGCTTACGTTCATATTTGCCTACGGACAATAATAACAATAATTAGCACGAATGTCTCATCTAAAAAGTCATTCACCATTATCCTAAGTACTGTCAAAAGACAGTTATCTGAACAAATTGGAGAAACTCATTGACATTGGCGTCAACTGAAACAACCAATAATGAACATCGATTTTAATATAAATTATGATGAAATTGCAATACCCACTACTTTAATTAGAAAGATTGTACGGTACCGACAACCTTCCGGAGACAACCTATGTGGCTGGATGTCAGTTTTCAAGTGTCGTTATTCACATGATAATCAGCAAAGAATTAGTACTGTAATAAAGAGAGAATTTTAAACAGGTAGCCATTTTATATAAATGTTTCCGAGATAATTACTTGGTAATAAATGGAGCTAGCGAATAACAGTCAATTAATCTGACGGTTACGAGCCGATTTTCATCACTCAATCAATCCATCAATCATACGACTATGTTATTTCTAGACGCAACGAAAACTCCTTTACACGTACCTCAGAGATCATACAAACAGTTTGTTCAGAGAGAAAAAAAAATGCCTGAAATCCACGTATGAATATTAATTTCGAATGTATAATGTTTTCAGAGTAAACACATGACGAAAGTATGGTAAATTGTCGGATATAATTTTGTTGCCGTATGCTTGTGACATGTACTGTATCTACTCTACGCACATTACATCAGTGGACAACCCCTCAATACTTAGCCCCCCCCCCCCCCCCCCCCCCCCCCCCCCCCCCCCCCCCCCCCACCCACCCCCCCCCCCCCCACCCCCCCCCCCCCCCC
>NW_022713172.1:574319-590060 GCF_011630105.1 Anneissia japonica
CATCCCCTGTCTCTTATACCCATCTAGATGTGTATAAGAGACAGCACTTGCCCTTCGCCCCCCCCCCAATCAGCCCCTCATTTCAAGAGTCCTAGAGACGCCACTGCATTACATATCCGTACACCCATATTATGTTACCAATCGTACAGAAGTGATTCTTTGGTTGAATTCTTTTTTCTCCAACACAGGCCTCGTAGACGTAGTGATGCCGACTCTGCTATGAATTAAATTTAAAAATATGCATTAAATGCAAATTCCGTATTCGCCTGTCATTATTTTTGTATAATTGCGTTACCGTAATGAATACGGAGATAGAAAGTATAGTATAAAATGGCAAGTCGGAGTGGCATAATTTTTGCATAATTGATGCGGTAGAATTGTCATGATACGCTGGGGACGTCACTACACTGTGTCAAATAGGAAATGAACAAAATAAAGAACACGCACGGGACTCGTCAAGTGCGATGAGGCGTAACGATTACGTTCGTCGGTGCATTCGAAGCCTAGATGTTGCGGAGTTTAGTATTGAGTTGATATTGTTCGTAGGAACCAAGGGAATTATACATGCTGCCGATCCTAAGCTGTGTACGTTGCCATGAAGATTAGCGACGGATTTCACGTGATGTTTTTGCTGACGATACATGCCATATTTTACGGTAATGTCAACCAATAATTTAACTATTTTTTGCTCACAAAAAATTTAAAGCACGTATAAAATTGATATTTAATCTGCATTTATGTTTTTAATTGTTTATTGATTGTTTGTTTGCGTGATTATGTCACGGACGCAATCTTGACGCATCTTGGTGGGTATGTATGTATATTTGTATATGCATATATATATACACTGTATACATATTATATATACAATAGTGGTTAATATGCATAGCCTATATAATTTATACAAAGTGAAATATATTATTATACCAAGGAAGAAAGAAGATGCCCGACCCTAATATTTATACCTTTTAAAGTGATTAAATATTGATCTAAGGTATGTCCCAGTTTACCAAGAACAAATTCATTTGAACCATGCAAACTACCGCACTATCCATTTAATTTGTTTTAGATTGCACTTAGCATTGATGCAATGAAAGATATATTGCTATCTATTTAAAATGCACTGACCAGTTACAAAGAAGGTTGAAAAGAATTGCTTTATATCAGTAAATATAGCAGCCAAGCAAAGATAAAATATAATTTACTGTACTTTCCATTATAGCTCTTTACGCAATCGTTAGGTTGTATCGAGGCAATTAGCAGCTCAAATAACCAGAAAACAAACCAGTTTTCTTTAAAAAGTTACTGTTACTACATTGCTGCTGCTGCTGCCGCTGCTGCTACTACTACTACTGCTTCTGCTGCTGCTACTACTACTACTACTACTACTACTACTACTACTGCTGCTGCTAGTACTACTACTACTACTGCTTCTGCTGCTACTAATACTACTACTGCTGCTACTACTACTACTACTGTTGCTGCTGCTGCAGCTGCTGCTACTACTACTACTACTACTACTACTACTGCTACTACTACTACTGCTGCTACTACTGCTGCTGCTGCTGCTACTACTACTACTACTATTGCTGCACTACTACTGCTGCTGCTGCTGCTACTACTACTACTGCTTCTGCTTCTGCTGCTACTACTGCTGCTGCTGATGCAGCAGCTGCTACTACTTTTCCATTACTGCTACTACTTACTATTCTTTCAATTATTATTATTATTATTATTATTATTATTATTATTATTATTATTATTATTATTATCATCATTATTATTAATATAATCATCATTACCAATATTATCATTATGATAATTGTGATTACCATCATCATCATCATCATCATCATCACCACCAACACCACCACCACCACCACCATCACCACCACCACCATCATCATCATCACCATCATCATCCTCATCATCATCATCATCATCATCATCATCATCACCATCACTACCACCACTATCACCGTAACAATTACTACTACTAATGCTGCTGCCGTCACCGCTGCTACTACTACTACTACTACTACTACTACTACTACTACTACTACTACTACCACTACCACTGCTACTACTACTTCTATTAAGGAACTGCTGCTGCTTGCTGCTGCTGCTACCACTATTACTACTGCTGCTACTACTACTACTACTACTACTACCACTACTACTATCTTACCACCACACTACTACTCATTGCAGCAACACTGCTGCTACTAATACCGCTACCTACTTGCTATTCCCTACATTATTATTATTATTATTATTATTATTATTATTATTATTATTATTATTATTATCATTACTAATATTTTCATCATTACTAATCACCATCATCCTCATCATCACCCATCAGTATTAATATAATTAATATAATTCGAATAATTTCATCTTGTTTGCTTATTATGACCGTAGAATTATTTAATTGACAATAAACCAAGCACGACGGATGTAAACTTACTGCGAGATTTCGCCGATGACTTCAACATAACTTTATCTGTCTATATTATATACTATAATATTATTAATTGTTATTACTGTATTTATTTTTTATCACATGCAATTGAACGCTTATATGTAAAAAGTGTCAGAACAAAACCGGTTGTTATATAGTGACAGATCAATTTCACGGATGGAGATGTTTATTAGCAAAGTTCTTCATTTGTGTCAATTTGTATTATATACATTAGATAGGCCGCCTTTTGAGAACACTCCGTGTTTATTAACGCAGAAGTATATGCTTCAAATCAAGGTATCGTATTTCGAAGCTTAAGTCCAAAATCTGTGTTTTACGTTAGACTGACGAATTTCATTATTGGTAATCGATATATATTGCGATGAAGTCTGTTTTGCTAACCATGCAGACATTGGGTAGATAACTTTGTTTCATTGTCCTTCTTCATTCATGAGTGTCTGAGATATATGAGAAAAATACAGATTGTATTAATATTATTGCTCGAGTTTTGTACAGTACCAAGACTAGCGTAAAGATAATGATGTCTACATTGTTATGTAAATTAAGAGCTGCAGAAGAGGAAACATTTACTATTATTTGTTCTTTTACTTGTAAACAATAAAAATATAATCATAGTTCTTATTGATTCAGCTACGCATTACAGGATACGAAATTGAGGCTTTCTAAAAACACGCAATAATTTTTTTTTTGCAACATCACAAAAAAATTGATTTTGCTTCACTAAAGGCCAAAGGCCTATTTTTCTTTTTAATATATTTTATCGAATATAAAATATCGAATGTAAAATAAACATAATGAAAAAAACCTATTGAAACTTGAAACCACGATCGATACAATAATCAAGCATGCAATATATTTCGACATCTGATGGATTTCAGGCTGTGGCGTAAATAGGTTCTGAGTGTCCCTGGTTCGAGAGACTGTCCTAGACATTTAAAGCATATTTGCCTACTAGTCTAATTTTACAGTTAGCAATTTTTTTTTATACTGAAGTAACCTAATAACTAAGTAAAACCATCCCCGGCGAACATCATCCCTTGCCCGAATCGTTATGAAAATAATTATTGACAAAATCGAAGTCCTACAGGACGGACCATTCTAGAATTACTGAGTCTAGGTTTCGGGAGCGGAATATAAATTCTTAATGTATCATTATACTGACGTCGTATACTTTTAGTTAAATCGATAGGCCAAGTAAAACTAGGTGTTCATTCGAATATTATTCTGGTATTGAATCAATGTTTGGGAACGGAATAATGATAAAACATGGATGGCGCCAGCATTACCCTGACAGTTTGGTCCATCGTTCGCCACCATGGTTAGGGCTGAGAAAAAAAATCAATAGGTTATGTCACCTCTAGATGCCCGAAAGTGGCACTCTCTGGCTTAGATATTTCGAATTCATTTTTTCCCCGACATGTAAAATACCACGACCCCCAATGGACGGGAGCGCCCAGATTGTACACCCACTGGCGCCATCCTTGAAAGGTATCATCTCTGAAATGAAATGTTCAGTTTTCGTACTTCGTTAATAGAAATGCTCACACACAGATCACCTCCAGAGTATGGCTGACTTGGTCGCCGGGGGTTTCATGACGGCCCCTGTCGTAATACCTTATAAGCTCACAAGGACATAATAATCTTACCGGCAAGGCGTACGAAAACATTGGGCCTGTACTCAGAGATAGGCCCTTTTAAATTCTATTAAAGTTTGATACAACTAGACACAGAAGTTAGTACCATGACTCAAAATAATGACCAAATCATGCGATACCTATTTTAAAACATGTGAATATAATACAGTGTATTACGAGAATGGAAAGTACCGTATAATGTTGCAGATCAATTCATAATTAGATGAATTGAAATACTTAATCATTAATGAATAAATACTGTGCATTCAAGTTACAATATTAATAACAATGACAGTAGATATTTACACAAGTAATTAAAAAGGAGAAAATGCTATGATACGTAATGAATTAAAATTGTCACATTCGGCTTGAGGCATAACGTGTTTAATTACGCTCGTTAGATGTACGGCTACTATTGAATTATATCAAGTTTTTTAAATAACAATAAACCTTGTGTGTTTGCTTGTGGTAGGTCTTAACTTAACCAATTACCTTACGAGTAGTTTTAATTATTTAGTCAATTCTTGGTTTATTAAATACAGACAAGCCATGGAGGTATACATCCATGTACAGATCTATCCAGTGGTAAAGGTATCAGCAAATTTTTACAACTAGTTAAAAGATTATATTTAATTGATTATTTGTAACCATTTTACAGTATTACATAATACTAATAGACCTATTATCAAATAAGGTTTTATATAGGTGGTTCATTTACGATCTAGTCCTTAGATTATTTTATTTCTGGACCTCTTGGCCCCCAGTTCACCGAACCGCCCGAGCCACCAGTAGTTACTGGTTAATAAAAAAGAAACCCCTGTGACCCTTGAGCTTTTTCCAGGAGTTAATTGTATATATAAGGCTGTAGTAGGGTCCAAAGTAAGTTATTTCTTCAACATTATTTTTTATTTTATTTTTTTTTATTTTATTTCAAATCACGCCCAACAGCGGGTAACTCGCCACTTACAGAATGGATTAACAATAATATAAATAAATAAATAAATAAATATATAAATCAGAAGCATCATAAGAAAAAAGGCCACAAAAAATCATTAAAAAAAAGCAATAAAACAGTAAAAAATGTAGAAGGCAAGGGCTAAATAAACCTAAGAAATATTGAGAGATTTGTACCTCTAATGCATAACATCTCCACGTTGGAACACATGTACTATTTGCACAGAACTCGAGAGAGTGGGTGAAATTCTGTTTGATTTGGAAACAAATAGAAATGGTCATGTGACCAATATCGATTATTAAATTACAAAACGGTGTTAATGTTTTCGTGAGTTTGCCATTGATTACTCAGTAGCCTAAATATTCTTTGAGTAGCCCAAGGACTTTTAACTGTTACCAGGATAGTAAGCTGGCTGGTTTATGCCGTCTAACTTGAATTAGCCTTATGTGCGGTATTGTTATGCAAATGAGCCAGATAAGCACAATCTGCACATGCTCAGAAAAACAAAACTTTCCTTAGCAACACCATGGCCACACTGCGTATCGGCTAGGCGTACGGTAAACAAAGCAAAATAAGGGTACTAATTTCACTTGGCATGCAAATCAGTCATACTTACACACTTAAAAACAAACTAGTCTACCAATAATATCACCTACAAGTTAAGATATAAGGCAAGTATGTCTACAAATTTTATTTTAAATTAATGTGATTAGGCTAGCCAGACCCGGCCTAGGCCATGTCTAACCGCTTATAAAAATGCAGAAAAAAAGACCCAAAACAAATTAGAATGAAGTTATCAACTAACTAGTGCATTAAAATTATTCATACACTTACTACTTACCTATATAAAATTAAAATGTATTGCTCACAAACGCCAATATTTGGATTTTAATACGCCTTTTCCACGAATCGGTAGACATCTTGAAGTGATGACAAACAGCCTAAGTCAGTGGTGCGTAACAAACAAAAATAAGATACGCCTAGCCGATACGCAGTGTGGCTTAGGAAAGTTTTGTTTTTCTGAGCATGTGCAGATTGTGCTTATCTGGCTCATTTGCATAAAATTACCGCACATAAGGCTAATTAAGTTAGACGGCTTAAACCAGCCAGCTTCCTATCCTGGTAACAGTTCAAAGTCCTTGAGTAGCCTACAGCAGTAGGCCTAGGCCAGGTGGAGGTTAGATGTACATGGAACCATAAACCCGCACCACACCTCCACTGGCATCTCTAACGTATCAGTCACCCAATTGTAGATCGATAGGCTGAAAAATAATATTTAATGGTTTGATTCAATCGCAGACTCTGAAAATGCCTATAATAACTTTAGATGGTGGTGTACTGATGCTAACTTACATGGAAGCAGTGGCGTCGAGAGGGGGAGGGGGTCGCTGGCCCAGGGCCCGGGTCTACTGGGGGCCCGGACCAAGATGAACAATTTTCGGGGTAAGAACAATATCTCCATAATGCCCGAGCCCAAGCCAGGATGAAAACTTTTGTTGTCAGATTTAGGAGACTTAATTTGGGAAGCGGCCAAGTGGGGGTCCCAAGTGAAGAGGGCCCCATGTGAGGTGTTGCCCCGGGGCCCTTACTGGCTCTCGACGCCACTGCATGAAGTATTCTAATAACCATGGTATACCAGAAAGTTTTCAGATTGAAATCGAGTTAACTCGGCCCCAAGTAAACGAGTTGGCATTGAGCCGAATTGACTTGGGACCAAGTTGACTTAAGCCGAGTTGACTTGGTGCCGAGTTGATTTCTAAGTTGTCCCATAGGCATTACTCTGTATCTAAGTTACCGGTACCAATATATGGTAGCTGAAACTAATACGAGTGGAATATAGTTTAGATTACAAGGTTTTACACACATCCTAACAACACGCGATCTGATTTAAGAAAAATTGGTTTGTTCTTTTTCATTGCTTGTTTGAGGCCCATTTCTAGCTTATAATTTTATTTAGTATAAGACAATCCTCGTTGGGTATAAAGCACTGGTCCGGCCTGAAATCAGTGGTGGCGCCAGGACCTGCCCGACGGAGGGGCTAAAGGCCCCGACGGGGGGGGGGAGGGCTAGTGAAGCGAATTGGGTATCATTTGGCTGGGGGACAGCGGGGGGCCGCCTAGGGCCCCCGTGGGGGTCCAGGTGGCCAATCCCCCTGGAAGCCACGGATATTTGATGAATTATGGCGAATTTGTATTACTTATTTGATAGGCATCGAGTTACTATAATATAACTTCATGTAGGCTATGCTTTCTAATGTTGAAATCAGCTTCCAAATTTAAAACATTTTGAATAAAGCAAGAAACAAAGAGTTTGCAATGTAATCGTCTAATTTATTTTCAAATCCTCATTCTTGAAAGTGAATTTCTATATTTTGGAAATTTTGCATGAAATCAGTCAACCACGCTGCCATGGTCGAGGTTGCTTCACCTTTCACGATGTATTCCAACCATCATTAGGCTATAAATGAGCATTTGTAACATAACAGAACGCAAATTATTTTTAGTTAGTCTCATTGAATTATTATTATTATTATTATTATTATTATTATTATTATTATAATGGTCACATTATTTATTGTTATTGTTGTTGTTGTTGTGATGAAAAGTTAACCCAAACAATATGGTGGCCAAACGAACATTACATGTAAATATTTTTTTTAATTTGTTTTACTCGTCTTTCCCGTAGTATTAGCACATTTCGGAAAGCGCCACCAGCGTCAATTTATGTCGAGAAACATTTTTGATGCGAATTTTTTAATCCAAGAAAAGTATACTATGACTATTGCTAGATTTATTATTGAGTGCATTTTAAATATAGCGGCCTTTTCATAGAAATTCAAATTGGGGCTAACAAATATTTTTAAACAATAATGATATTCATGATTATAATTATTGCTTATCATTTCTCAGAAAGAATGTTACTGTGAATTTAAAACAGACCGCAGATGGTTCGGCTCATGATATACAGTAGGCTTAACTTGTGACACTGTCACAGACACTTAATAGTGTAACGAGTTGAACTCGTTCTATTTCAGCATAGCAATTAAAACCAAGGCTGGGAAAATAAATAAAACATATTGGAAATCATCATAGTTGTAATAATTATCTAATACTATCATTTATGGCTAAAGACGTGGCGAATGCTTATTTCATAGGAAGAATGCGAGTCAAGTGTTTGAACGGTTAAGGCAGGGGAACCACAACATACAGCCATAATATTGGCGATAGTTGGAACTCGCCTATGGTTCTGGTTGTGGAACAAGTCTTCTCAGATAAGGACTATAACCCATAGGCCCAGTGTACACAATAATAATGGTCAATGTTCACTATAAATAAGGTATTAAAGCTTTCGAGACGTGTAGTGGTTATCTCGGTTTACACTGCATACAACCTCTATTATGGACAGTCGTTAGTACCTGGTACCGGTTTACCGGTAGCTGGGACACGAAGTGACCCTTAGCCTAGTGGCATGTTAGGCCCTAATAGTTTACATACTTCGATCGTGATAAGATCTGTTTTGATTTGTTGTGCTTTTTTATTTTAATTTTAGAGTAATTTTTCCTATTTTATGTTTCTTTTTTATTCCTGTTTCTCTTTCAGTTCGGAGAGCCACTTGACAGTATTTTAGTATACTTTTGGTTATCCTGTCTTCCCGAGTTTGAAACTGTTTTGTGTGTTTAAATTAGACAAAATAAATGAAATTAAATGAAAAGACTGTTATAAAGCGTTGTATAATTTCAACTACAGTACATTACATTATTGTGAAAATAATTACATCGCAGATTGCTCAATTTATGGTCTACCTAACTTTGAGAAATTTGCTAACGAATTTGAACTCGTTCTATTTAAGCATAACAATTAAAGCTGGGAGAAATGTTTGTCACATTAAAAAAAATATTCATAATTATATACCATGATTTAGGTGTATTCTATTATTAAATGTCATTTATATTTGCAAATAATACTATAGTAAAAATAACAATAACAGCAATAATTTTATATATCTTTGTTAAAATTGAAATATTTCCTATAGCAAATATTAAT
The DNA here is from genome assembly GCF_011630105.1 of Anneissia japonica. NCBI lineage: Eukaryota > Metazoa > Echinodermata > Crinoidea > Comatulida > Comatulidae > Anneissia > Anneissia japonica. The sequence continues at coordinate 583,437 of NW_022713172.1, forward strand.
AATAGTATTAGTGTAATTATAATATCATCATCATCATCATTAGTAATCTACAATGCTGCAGGTCCATTTATAAGTTTAAATTCTGTTCCTCCACTGACCTCCTTGATGCGCTTTTGTTTTTATTACTTTGTAATTTACGATGTTAAACATATCCATGAACATTTTTCTGCCTACTGTTCTCTTTTCTTCCATTCTCCCTTCAATCACATTCTTTGATAATCCATTTCCTCTCAGTACATGACCAATCCACCTCTTTCTTTTCTGCTCCATCATATTTAGTACTGAACTTCTCTTTGTGTACATTCTTCTCAATATCTCTACATTTGTAATTCTATCTTCCCATGTCACACCAAGTATCTTTCTCCAGATCCACATTTCAAATGCTTGCAATTTTTCCATTTCTTCCTTTTTCAATGTCCAAGTTTCAGAAGCATATAGTACAGGACTAAGCATATGACTATTCAAATTTTTTTTTAAAATAATAATAATAAAGATAAATAAATTAAAAAATGATAATAATAAAATTTATGACAAGATAAGATGTATTATATTTTTATGAACACAAACAATGGCCAACACAAAGTTACTTTTTGTTGTTGTTTACAACCATTATAAATACAACATATTATTTTAACAACTGAGCATCTGGAACGACTTACATACAACATAAAATATCAATAAAAATTAAATAAGAGATATTAAGACATATATATAAAATGCTGTGTTTATTGGACAAAGTTGTGAACGACGGATATCGCTGCATCGGTCTGTATTTCATTTACTGTCATTTTTCCCTTTTTGCTGAAGGCAGTTTTTGTCTCGAACAATGATTTCTTTACAAAACATTCTGATTACCATGTCACTTTAGATTTCATTATGTTCTTGAGTATGGTACCCTGCCTTTGTGTATAATTATTATTACCTTAGCTGAGGTCATGAACCTTTTGCTGAGGCAGTTCAGCGCCAAAAGGTGCTGATTTTCAATTTCAGGAAAGCCTGTGGTTTAGTAAGGTCTGGTTTCCTTAAAATCGCTACCGGTACACTGTTGCTACAGTGTTTTCAGTGCAATCGTTTTAGGCCTAGGCATACTACGTGATAATCCCAGGACGCAATCGGGAAGTCTCCCCCGATTCCACTCCCCAATCAGCATCACCGAAAGCTGTCGGCGATGCGTGTAGCGATTGTATGGAAACCCCGATAAAGAGAAACTTGGACAGTTGTTGAATTTGGTACTTGAAAAGGTTCATTGTACGAGGAAGGACGGATTATTCTTGTAGAAATCTATCTCTGTCCGCTCAGCGTTGTCTTCCGATATACCTGTGTTTTTATTTCATGTACTGTATAGGCTAGTCCTATATATTAATAATTTTTATTATGTTGACTATTCAAACTGTAAAGACAATATTGTTTACTTATCGTAGTATCGCTATATCAAAATCCAGCCATCTATTAATATTAGGTTTGAATTATATGTAATTTAATACTTTCTAAAATTAATATTCCCAATATGAATGTATATATTTAGACCAATACTTGGAATTGAATGGAATAGATACTTATAATTACGTCTCGTTTATTTATGCTGTGATGATGGATGTATTGCGTCACTAAATCAATTTTTTTATTATAAAATTCAATATAGAACCAGTCCCCTGTTTCATCTTTATAGTGAAAAAATCATGTGTAATTTTCTCTGAAAACATATTATAGGAATTTATTATATTGATGCTCAATGTAAGCGAGTAACTTAAAAATATGCCTTGGATATGATATTGCAACTGAGATACAATCTATACCCAAGAGACTTTAAATATATTTTTGGAAAGTTGTTAGTGTTTTTAATTTAGTGTGCGGCCTACTGAAACGATCATTGACGTCTGGTACGACTTTCCTAGGCTGGCCCAGCGGCTTCGGTGTTACCGAGTATTCATTATATTGCATGTATGTATAATGTTCAACTGCCTGCTCTATAATTGTACAAGCGCTAGGATTAATAATAAGTGACATTTGCATAACTGAAAGTGTACATTTCTATACTTATTGTGGACGCTGCGGACCAGACGTTTTGATGAGTAAATAACTATAGGTAAAATATAATAATATTTTCTAAATAATAACAAAAGCGACCAAGCTAGACTTATCAATTTTGCGTGAGTTAATTGAAGCAGTGATACTAGTGGTTAATTCTAATTCTATTTCAATATCATGCAGACAACGAACTTATAATCAATAGTAATCTTCTATACCACACAAGAGACTTAAAATATATTTTTAGAAAATTGTTAATAACCCTTGCAGTGTTTTGTAATAAGTGTGTAGCCTACTATAACGATCACTGACGTCTGGTACGACTTTTCTAAACTGGCCCAGCGGCTTTGCATATTCATTTGTATTGCATAGGTTTTACTAGTATGTTCAACTGTCTGCTCTATTTCTTATGATTAAAACATTATGATTAATAATCAGTGACATTTGAATAATATCTAAGTATATTAAGCTGAAAGTGTACATATATGTTTCTACTTATTGAAGCTGCAGACTGGAAGAGGTGAGAGAACCTTTGTAAATAATGTTTTTGAGAGAGGTGCCCCCGCAATTGTTTTTGAATAAATGAATATAGGTAAAAGAGAATAATCCTCTGTAAATAAATAGATTATAATAATATCAATTCCCTGTGTATATCATCGTCATTAGTATTGGTCCCATCGTCTACCTCTAATTCTTCGATCACTTAATTCTTTCTCCAACATCACCAAATTCTGCTCCTCTCGCAGAAAAATGCTGTACATTCAGTAGGTATATCATCATTTTCATTCCAACCTTCGACGTTCAAATTTTTATTAACATCTTCATAGGTTCTCATCATATATCTCTATCCTTACATAAATATTCAAAAGATTTCTTTTTTTCTTCTTCTTGTTCCCGTCGTTCAAATGCATTTCTTATTACCATGGTGGTTTATAGCCATTAATATAATTCATGTTATCATAATTATTATCAAAATTATTGTAATTATAATAAAAAATTAATAATAATAATAATAATACAATTATTATTATTATATAGTAATATTACAGTTATTGTTATATTAATAATTCAATCACAATTAAAAACATATAGCTATAATAATAGGCCTAATGTTATTGCCGATGCATCTGTAAATAGGCTTTTTTTTATTATAATTTAAGTTGAACGCTAATAACTTATTTAATAATACAAATATATAAGTATATATAAGTATATATATATATATACTTATATATATAATGTATGTTATTAGCGTAGTCACCTCGAAGAATGTTTTTTTTTCTTTTGTGTGTACATAATATTTTATTGTTCCATATAAATACATATATAGGCCTAAATATATAGGAAAAAATATATAATATACTATATAAAGCAGTTAAAATATTAAATTATATCTACGTTTTTTAGCTCACCATTGGACCGTAAATCTTAAAATTGTATCATCATTGTTCTGAAGCAGATTCAATACTTAAATTACAAGTGAACAAATTTACCTAATTTTATTTCATGATTATTCGTATTCATTGAAACTAAACCATGGATACATCAATATTTGTATGAATAAATTGATATCGAATGATGTATACATAAGGATAGACATGCAGTATTATAAAGTAATATAAAGTGGCTATACGATAACGTGTTTTTAGCAGTGAGTAATTAAAGCCGATATCTATCTTGTCTGTCATAATTCACCTGGTAGTTTATACTTGTTTCAGACATAATCGGAGTATGTAGTGTTTCAAGTCGAACACAGCGATTATAGTCTACTTATAGCCTGGTTTCCTTGTAATCGCTATACGGTCGCACAGTGTGTTCAGTGCAACCGTTGTACTGCGTATGTAGCAGTCCTTGACGCAATCGGGAAGGCTCCCCAATTAGCATCATGCATAAAGCTGTCGGCAATAGCGTGTAGCGATTGTATGAAAACCAAGCTTATCAGACTTAAGTTTGATCAAACAGATGTCTGTGTTTGACAGACGAAGCTCTGATAGTGCACTACACCCTGCTTAATGGTAGGGTAAAGGTAAAGGAATAACCCATAACTCGTAGCGTGATTGTGCTGAATTGCGTATGGGTGTGGTCCGTGACTACTTAGCAACCGTAAGGACGCGCTTATAGTACATGTTCACATCATTCCTCAACTGCAGGGGCTGCAATAAATGGTTCTTTCAGTGCACATGAGCCAAATGCGATGATGGAACTCCACTTGAAGTCCTACCCGAAATGTCAGCAATGTTGTAGTTAGCGTCGTCCCTGCCTTACCCCTATCCCATCCAATCCTTACACTGGTCAAACAGATTTCGGTCCCTATGAATTTGGCGGCCTGGGCCTGATCCTAATCCAATGTATATTTGGCCCCTGAGCAGCAAATTTGTCTCCAGACCAGAATTACTGGTACGTTTTGCCCTGACAGCCGAACTCACTAGGCCTATAGTTCTCTATTCCAAGAAAATTTAATCTGGAGAGCACCAAATTCACCATAACCCATGGGGATCCTCTCAGACACCACCGGCAATGATCTGACTGCTTTTCGTCGCCAAGTAGGCCTACTTTCAGAGAGAGTGGAGGTGCATCTGTCTGCCGATAGTCTTACGAACCATAGGCACTCACTTGTTCTGTTTAAAATAATTTGTTAATTACGAACCTCCCAAACGCACTCTCGATTTTACGAACCCAATTTGCGACGATGACGTTATTACGAACGATCGTTTTTAACTAAAATACACTTAAAACTTTATTTAAAAGTCTTCAAAAATGATATAAAATTGTATACCAGCTAAGAAAGAAAACATTTAAACCAATGAAGTAACATAAAGTTAAGTTTAAAGCCAGAAATATCGATCGTTTTCAGGCCAGATATATCACATTAGAGCTGTGCATGCTTGTTCAGGCATAATCACACTTTTTGTTCACTGGGGGCGCTATTCGCATGGATCACGATTTTTATGAAAAGAATAATAACACTCGTTTTGGTCATTATTTGGTCATGTTTTCATTCGGAAATCACTTCAAATGAATACTTTACAGTGAGCACAGGTAATATTGGCCTCGGTAAAGTATTATTTTGTTGCAGAAAACAGTAAAATCTAGGTCATTTTTTCGTGACAATATTTTGCTCCCATGACAAGGGTAGGGCTACCAAGCCCTGTAGCATAGGCCTAGGCCTGCCATCATGCTATAAAAATTTGAACTCTCTGAATTACGAATTTTCTCGATTACTCTGTTCGGACGGAAGGGTACGTAATTGAGAGATGTTACTGTACTAAATGAATGTACTCAATGAAAGGATAAATGAAAGCACGTTTAGATTGATGATGTAACGGAACAATAATATATATTGCTTAAAACCAGAATAAATACGAGAGATAAAAACCAAGGCAACACAATTCTCTCGAGCAGACAAATAATTATAAAATGTGACCTAAAGGGAAGATTTGAAGAAGTTATCATGACACCTAACTTAGCGTTCTGCATGGGTATACAAAGAATAGTATAACTGGGATATTGAATGGCTGCTTACGAGCCCCTCGATAATCATAAAATCCAAGACTTATATGCCTTCAAAGGAATCCATTTAGCAGTACAAATTTAGTAGTACTCTATAGACCTATTATGCTTTAAAAACTACAAGAACACGACAGAGCAATTTCCATGGAGTTCCTTTAAAATAATGTTTCCGAATACTTCAAAAGTAGTAGAGTTTTAATTTTAAGAGGGTTCGGTAGTAATGTTGTTACATAAAAAAACAAACAAATACATTATTTAAATATTATATTATAATATAAAAAAAATACGGGCACAGGTAAACCTAACATTTATTGGACATGAAAGTATTTAGTATTTAATATTTTACTAAAACATCCAACAGTGTAAACACCAATTCAGGGTGAACATAAATATGTAAGATTAAGATAAAGATAAAAAGCATTACAGAAATATCATTAAAAACCCAAAAAATAGTGTACATTAAGCCTACGTTGCAGATGATATGTAATAGTACAATTAGCTCTCGGTTTTAAAATCATCAAAAATCCTTCCTAAGAAACATAGAGAATGTAGTTTTTCATTTTACTTTATAGAATTTATATAACGTTTTTCTCAAGCTTTTACTTTGACCATTGGAAACACAATAAATAATGCATAGGCCTAATATGCAACCTCCCCCGCACTCTAGAGAATATTCAAGTTATGCGTGTAAGAAAATTAATTCAGTACTACCAAATTCTTTATAGATTTTTCACATCTTACTAGGTACTCAATACTGGGTGAAGTGTCTTGTACACGGAATGTGACCGGCGTCAGTCTCGAACTTTCGACTTTTCCATTGAAAATTCAAAAATAGTGTACTGTAGTTGACAGCGAGAGGTCGCAGGTTGGAGTCCCGCCAGAGGCATTTTATTATACATTCGTTGAGAGCTATGCCACACGTTGTATTATTATTTCCTTTATTCGAACACTGTATTTACCTTTCTTTTGATGATTTATATATAATTTATATAAATATTAATATATATAGGCCTATATATATAATTTATATGTATATAATTTATATATATATATCATATATATATATATATATATATATATATATAT